>NC_086444.1:470451145-470663645 GCF_028390025.1 Pseudophryne corroboree
GGCTTGCAAAGCATCTCCACTGTGCAGAAAAGTTGAGCTGGCCTATTGTTTGCTGCCATGATCTCATTTGATAGGAACTGTGATTTCTTACGAGTGATTGTCGATTGATAGTCTTCGTTATGCTTTATTAGTTTTATTTTGTCATCCACTAGGTTAGTCTTCCTCCATTGTCTTTCCAGTCTATGCCCCCTTTTCTTGAGCTCACTAACACTGTTGTCGAACCATGGAGCTTGACATTGTGGTTTACGAGGTCTTATACGCACAGGGGCAATAATATCAATTGCAGCCATAACATCCATATTATAATAATGGACTAGGGAACACGGATCTTCACAGGCACCCAGTATAGCAGAGAGATCCAGATTTGCTGCAAGAGCATGGGGAGTCATACCCCTCCTTGGACGATACCTGGTCAACTCCACGGGCAGAGATCTTAATTGAGGGGTTGCAACTGAGAACCAAAGGGAGTGGTGGTCTGACCAGATGACTGGGTTTATTTTTGGGTCAGTGACTTCTAATCCAATCTGAAAGACAAGATCAAGAGAGTGACCACTTTTATGTGTGGCAGAAGGAATGACCTGTGTGAAGCCCAGACCATTCATTGTGCACAGGAGGTCTTGGCCAAGGCGTGAGAGTTCATCATCCACTCATGCATTGAAATCCCTGAGGAGGAGCCATCTTTGATGTTCCAGAACCAGGCCAGCAACAGTGTCTGCAATTTCTTGTAGAAATATCTTTCCATCTCTAGGGGGCCGGTAAATGAGAAGTACTCTGAAACCTAATCCTGTTGAACTCCGGGCAGCAATGCACTCGAATGAGCGAGTAATTTCAATAGGGTGGACCCTAAGTTTAAGTTCTTTTTTGAAGCAGATAGCCACCCCGCCACCCGTGCGGTCCAGTCTTGGGTTGTGGGTGACAGAGTAGTTTGTTGGTATCGCAGCCTCCATTATAGGTGCTGCATTTTCATCTAGCCAGGTCTCTGTAATACAGGCTAGATCTGCAGATTCAATAAGGTCAGCAATTGTTGCAATCTTGTTTCTTAAAGATCTGGCATTACAAAGGACTGACCTGATTGGGCATACCAGAGGGCCTTCAGTTTTCTTTATGTTAAGTGCAGGAGCTCTGGGTATGGGGGTCACAAAGCGAGGGATGACAGTTCTGTTCTTCCAAACACAGCGCCGTCTTTTGGGAATCACTTCTATTTGATTGTTCTTTGAATATGGCGGTGAGCAAAGGACTTAGGTGGTTACAAGGGGAAATAAATTTCCGGCCTGCTCGCTTCCCATGAATGGGATTGGAGAATAGAAGCCTGTGATGGTGTGATAGGAACTACGGAACATGGTGGGCGGAGTGCAAGAATGAAGCTGGAGGAATACGTATACATTGGGTCATCAATAACAGATTACTATAAGTATGAGCTGCATATGATAATGAGAGAGGGAGAGAAAGCAGTGTTCCTTTTGTGTTTTGTTTTTCCCCAATTCAGTATGTGAGCCAAAATTATAATGGGTTTATGAACAGATTTATTGCTATAACCTATTGGGTATATTTGAAGCAAGTGATAAATAAAATAACTGCTGATTTAGTCAATTATCCTAGGATAGTCAGTCTTGTGGAAAGGTGTTAGAAGCCAATTCCTATTGTGTAGGTGTGAAAAGTCTCAGTGTGAGAGGCCTTTGAAATAGATTTCTTGTGGGGGTAGTGATAACGTGTCCTAGGGAATGGATCCTGCAGTTTGAAACAGTAAGCCTTCAGCAATTCAGAGCCTGAATATACTGATATTAGTTGATTAATGCAATAAGTCAGTTATTTGTTGCTCAGAGAACAGTGGTGGATGATGTCCAAGTGAGGGGCTGGATGGAGCCAAAGATTGGTTGTAGTCCATAGTACCTTAGCTGGGATGTCCAATGCAGAGTACAGCAGCTGCCAAACTGAAGGACTTCTCAGTGGAGGTATGCAGAGGATTCAGTCCAGGATTTAATCCAGTGTGTATCTCAGCACAGGAATGCAATACGTTGGTTTTGATGGAATGTCCGCGTAGAGTAGTACAAGTTAAAGGTAAGTCCTTGGATATTTATGATGATGTCAGTTGTGGTGAATTTAAGCTGTTTTATGGAGATGATCAGGAGCATGCAAAAGTGAAGCAGTCATTATGGGTGCCAGCATCTGCCCCTTATATAGATAGTATCTGATGATGGGTTTATGAATTGATGTGAGCAACTTTTATTCTGTTTAACAGTGCAGCTTTTACTGAGAACCTCATACATAAGGTACCTGTTCTCATATAACTGTAAGAAGAGTGGTCTCAGTTCCCCCAGAGAACTACAAGTGGTGATTGACTGAGAGATTTACCCCAAAAAACAAGACAACATGCACACACATGGAAACCCCAGGCAAATAGAAATCCTGGCCACTATGCAGCAACAGCACAGACACTATAAACTATGCAAGAAGCAGCACCGGAACAACTGCATGAAAAGCTGGACTCTGGGGAATCTCTATAAAAGATAATAGAGATAGTTGATGAAGGAGCAGCAGAGTAGGATCAACCCTTGACCAACTAGTCATAGACAAGACTGTGTTGCATGGAGCTGCAAAATGCTGTACTAGTCCTTTTGGTTCAGGGCGCCAGTAATTCTATGCAAGTTGCTTACTCAGGAACCAGCAAAAGATCCCCAAACCATCTAGCTTCCTTCCCCATGTATGTCTGTTGGCGTCAGAGGGATTTATTTACTCAGCAGCTCTACTTTCCAAAATTTATGGGGCAATGCCTTTAGTAGCAAAATATGAGGTAGTGCTTTTTAATTTTTGGGCTTACACATGCTGAAAAGCCACTGCTTAGTAAATAACCCTCACATATGGAGAAACCAACTTTCACCTACTCAATGTTGAACTAAAAGTTTGCATGATGAAACTAAGATTCTTCTTCCAGACTTCAGTTGTCTACTGACTGTGCTTCATGGACAAAGCAAGTATTTTTTCATTATTGCAGGACAGCTGTCATTTCTTAACCCAATACTTGGTCCATGAAAATGTTTTTTTTTTTTCCATAACAATGACATTTTTATTATTTTCAGTTTCTGCTAACTGAAATTTTGTTTTAACTTCTAGCAGTTTACTTGTTGCTTTTGTACCATTTCAGGCATGCACTGGAATTGAACGGCTAAAATTGCAATAAAAACTGGGGGTGTTATACAACTCTTCAGTGGTAGTGAATGTATACAGTATTATATATGTAGATATAAAGCACCATTGTAGTGTCTAATTACAATTTCCAAATATGAAAATCCAAAATGTTAAATGTAAACTGTGGTGAAATTGCAAAATTTATGCTATTTGGCTGAACATTTATTAACACAGAATTCCGTTATAGAACCCTTACAGCATCATATAAATAAAAGATAATAATAACAATTGTGTGCGTTGAAAAAAAATAATGCAATGTTAATGTCAAATATTTAAAACTTTCTAACAGAAATAGTTAATAAAGTATAATTGTAGGATAGTTCTATATGTTGACCCTCTGTCAGCAGCAATCCTATAAAATAAATATAGACTACATTACTACTGCTTAAATTATTATTGTTTTAATTCACACATATATTATCATACAATGCAATCAGACTTAATCCAGAATTGTATATAATAATCATTGCAGCACAATGTTTACATTTATTCATAAAAGTTAATAGGTAACGTATTATGTGTTTCTCTGTCTCAAACTAATATTTCTCTTCTCATCTTACCAAAGATATAAAAAGTAACATCATATTGATATTTATCATTTAAATTAATAAATAAAATGAGATTTCATGTGGGAAAATGTGATTATCATCTTTAATAAAGAGATTTTTTAAGAAATAAAAAGTATATTCTTATTCAGGCTGTATTAATTCTAAATTTTATGTACATAGAGTATATTAGAAATGTGTGCCAGACCATTTTTGCCTGTTTTGGTTCTAATTCATTGTCTGGAATTGATTTGGGTTTTGGATCTGTATTTTCCCCCAAAAAATTATAACAAAGCTAAAATCATGGAATTTGGGCCTTTTTTGTGTTCCTACAGTATTTTAATTTCAATAATATTAATTTCCAGTCACTTCCACTCCATTTTGACCTCATAGCTCACAATATTGTTTCATCCAGTTTAGGCCAAAGGCTGCAGTGAGCTAGCTGGTGACTAAGCGACAGAGCAGTGGCACAAACATGCAACAGTTTATAGCACATCTTTCAAACATTGCCATACAGCAGTGGCAAAAAACAACAACCAAGTGGTTCAAAGTGGAATTGTCCTTGGGACCTCATATACACCCATATGTTAAATATTAAAAAGTATATGTACAGTTTTTTTTTTTTTAAACACGTTTTATTATGATTTTCGACATGAAACAGTACAAACAGTTCTTAAGTGTGTTACATACTGCTAGTATTCAGAAACAAGGCTGTTAAAAATTCGGGCAATAAATGTACTGAAACATTTCACCTTGAGTGTATTTTCTTCTTAGACATTGATAAACTTTAACCTGACAAACATGACAAGACTGACACAAAATGGGAAAGGTGTAGAGGTGTTGAAGTAAGTATAAATGTGAAAGTAGTATGGATGGGGGGGGGGGAGTGAGTGGGGGAAGGGGGAGAGGACAGCTTATAGGGTAAAGAAGAGATACCTGAGGAATACATATAAGGCTTGCGCCTGTTGTTCCAGTGAGGATAGTGGGAGGTGATTTCTGTTAACCTCCAAAGCATACATATAAACCATTATGACCTGTATGAGGGAGGATAAGGCGAGCGGTGTACTTTACATATTGAATAACAAACATCAATATTAATATATATAGATTTACACAGGGGGTGTTAATAGCATTCGAGCTCTCGCCCATTGTTGAGATCCAAGAAATGAAGATATGATGGATTTGCTTTCATCTCCCATTGAATTTATGTATAAGTCCCATTTTTTGTAAATATTAGTAGAAGGGAGAGCTTCTGTGAGTAGGACAGATCTCATATCAAAGTATAGTAGGTATAAAAGGCGTGATTTAAGTTCATGTATGGAGGGTGCCGTTTTCTTGATCCAATGGATTAATATCAGCTTTTTAGCCAAAGTTAGAACCGTGACCACAAAAGGGATGTAACGTGAGATGCCAGCACCAAAGGACCATTCTCTGAAGTCCAACAGTAGACAAGCCTCCGGTGAGGGAGTCAGGGAAAGTCCTAGAGTAGCATTGAGAAAGCATATTGTTTTCATCCAAAATCTGCGTATCTTGGAGCAGTCCCAAAAGCAGTGTAGTAGTTTCGCATTAGACATATTACATTTAACACATTTCCCCGTTTCCTCAGATAGCATATATTTTCTCTGGGCTGGGGAGATATAAGCTCTATGCAGAAGGCGTAAATGGGTTTCTTGCAAATAGGCGGATTGGAGATATTTAGTGCATCTGCAATAGTTTTGAAGCAATACTACTTCTGACCCACGTACCCTTGGCAAATCCGCAACCCAACCTGAGAAAACTTTTTGTGGGTGTAGCGGAGTCTTAGCTTTAGAGTCCATGAGATGGGGGTAAAGGTGTTTTATTCTATAGTGACTCAAGGGTCTGGTGCGTAGTATTCTAAGCAGTAAATGGGAGTCGTTGAGCAGAGGGAAGACAATTGGGAGGGACTGTATGTAATGTCTAATCTGGAGATATAGGTAGAACAGAGTGTTAGGTAGACAGTATTGTTGTTGTAGTTCTGCAAAAGAGAGGATATTGCCTCCCGGGTCAAAGACTTTGTTCACCAGAGCTATCCCTTTATGTTTCCAAACCTGAAAAGAAGGCTTGTGAAGGGAGGGAGGAAAGTTTGGGTTCCCCCAAAGGGGGAGGTAAGGGGAGAATCTGTAATCCCTATGCAGTTTTTTATGAAGTTTTACCCATGAAGTGTAAGTGTCTTGAAATATCACATGAGTGCATATATTTTTCGGTATCTCACTAGATTTGAGGTGAAGTAGCGCTGAAGGGGAATAGGGGTGGAATAAGGCCTTATCCAACCTAACATCTGTAAATGTGGAAGTATCTAGAAGCCAGTCGCTGGCGTAACGAAAGAATACTGCTAAAGTGTAAGCCGCAAAATCTGGGATGCTAAGTCCCCCTTGGTGTTTAGGTAACATGAGTTTAGAGAGAGCAATTCTAGGTCTCTTGCCGTTCCATAAAAAATTGGAGACAGAGGCGTTAATCGTAAGTATGTCCCTGTTTCTCAGAGCAATGGGAAGCATTTGAATTGCGTAAAATAACTTAGGAAAAATAACAGTCTTGACCGCAGCAGCCCTACCCATCAGCGAGAGAGGGAGAGAGTTCCAGGAGTTCATTAACGTAGCGATTTTGCTTACTAGGGGGGAGAAGTTTGCTTGGTATAATTTATCTATCTTATTAGAGATAAAAATTCCCAAGTATTTCAATTGGGTGGAATTAATCTTAAATTCAGAGAATACCGGGGAAGAGGAGAGATCAAGGGAGTAAGAGCCTAAGGGCATTATTTCTGATTTTTCGACATTTACCCTGTAACCCGAAATATTACCAAATTTCGTAATTATGGACATGATTACCGGAATGGAGTGTAGAGGTTCAGAAATGAAGAGGAGCATGTCATCTGCGAACAGAGACACTTTTAGCTCATAATCGGAGATGCGAATACCTCTAAAGCCCGTGGATTCTCGTAACAGGATAGCCAGGGGTTCTATAGCTATTGCAAAGAGGAGAGGAGACAGGGGGCAACCCTGTCTCATGCCTCTATGCAAGGTGAACCAGTCAGAGAATTGGCCATTACACATGATTTGGGAAATAGGGTTTGTGTATAACATCTTAATATAGGAGATGTACATAGGGGGAATTCCAAAACGTTCCATTGTGCAAAATAAATGAGGCCAAAGAACAAGGTCGAAGGCCTTCTCTGCGTCTAATGACATAATTACTCCCGGAGGGGCAGTGCCTGAAGAAAGTTGAAGATGTTGTACTGCTGATACCACTTTTCTGACATTAAGGACCGACTGCCTGCCTGCTATAAATCCGGTTTGGTCAGGGTGAATAATTTGGGGTAAAACTTTTTTGAGTCTGTCAGCCAAAATTTTGGCTAATATCTTGTAATCTGAATCAAGTAAGGATATGGGTCTATATGAAGTAGGTAGGCATAGATCTCTGTTTGGCTTAGGCAAAATTCGGATATACGCTGCATTGAAGTATAAAGGTACAGACCCGGATTTTAGCATGTGGTTAAAAGCAGAAACTAGCGAATCCAGAATGTCAGAATGCATCAGTTTGTAAAAGCTCCCGCCAAATCCATCAGGACCCGGGGCTTTTGATGTCTGCATATACTTAATAACAGCAGAAACCTCTTCATGTGTGACAGGTAATGCCAATTTGGATTTCGCGTCATTAGTAAGTTGGGGAAAAGGTATATCATGCCAAGGGGGTGTCTCTGAGGAGAATTGGTATAGGGTATTTGATTCCTCCCTAATCGGGGAGGAATAAAGGGAGGAGTAGAAGTCTTTCATGAGATCAGCTATCTGTTTATTGGTAGATGTGTAGGACCCGTCCGGATAGCGTAAGGGATGGACTGCTGCGGAAGATCTTGCACCCTTCAAGATATTTGTAAGCAATTTTCCAGTCTTATTCCCAAATCTATGATATTTAAAATTAACACTGTAAAAATATTTATTACCTTGTCTAGTGAGATATTCGTCAAAGTGCGTTTTGGCTATATCATATTTCAGCTTGTTATCTGTAGTGTGTGATCTACTTAGATCTACATAGGCCGCAGACAAGTTCTGTTGAAGGTGGAGATAAGAAGCAGTATAGGACTTATTAAGTTTAGCCACGTAGGAAATAATATCACCTCTTAAAACTGCCTTAGCTGTTTGCCAGAAAAGGGGAGGGTCTAGAGTAGCTTGTGTTTCATTATTGCTCAAGAATTTTCTCCAGCTGTCAGCCAGCATTTCTCTAAAATCAGGGGAGGCTTGGAGGTGAGAGGGAAAGCGCCAGGAGAATCGAGACGACCTCTCCGAAGAGATGTGCAACTCAAACCTCAATAGGGAATGATCAGAAACCGAAATCGGTTCTATATGGACTGAGGAAGCTCTAGTGAACAGGGTCTGTGAGATTAGCAGGTAATCTATTCTAGACAAGGAGTGGTGGGCGGCCGATAGACAAGTATATTCTTTTAAAGTAGGATTCAAAGCTCGCCAAATATCTATCAGCATCAAACGGGAAATCAAATAGGGTACTCCAAATTTAGGTAGTGAGCAGGGGTACTTAGGAGTAGTGGATCTATCTAGGTGTCTATCCGAAATAAGATTGAAATCTCCACACATCATCAGGGGTTCATGGAGAAAGGGTGTCAGTGTGGAAATCAGCTGTAAGAAAAATTGTTTGTTGTAGATTGTGGGTGCATATACATTACATAGGACATATGGGGAAGAAAACAATGATATATGGGCTATAACAAATCTACCTTCAGGATCTGTAATAATCTTGGTAATTTCAAGAGGTATACTACGTTTAATTAATATCACAACTCCCCTGGCTTTCGAGGTATATGGGGAAGAAGCTACCAGTTTCCAGCCTAACATTTGAAGCTTCAACATTTCCGAATTAATTAAATGTGCTTCCTGAATAAATACCAGGTCTAGTTTCAGTTTGTTACAATATATCAATATTTTCCTGCGTTTTGCAGGAGAATTGAAGCCACCCACATTCAGGGATCCTACCTTAAGTGAGGTCATCGAGAGTCTGGTAAAAAGGCAAATATCCTACCTCAGTATCGGAATGTGAAGATGCTGTGAGGAAAAGAAGAGAGCAGGGGGAGGGGGGGAGGAAAACACAAGAGGGAGGGGGGGACATACAAACATATAACAAGAAAGAATATACGTGCCATGCTGCGCACGTCATATGCAAATACAAGTGTAACATGTCACTTCCAGACAATATAAAAAATTTTCTGAACAATCAAAGTGTAAACGGAACTATAACACCTATAACCCAGAGCATAGCTCCCAACGTCCCCGGTTATAGGTCCAGAATATCTCCCCATGCTGTTCAGGGATGGGATGTAATGGGATGTGTAATACGTATTCCTATACATAAACTTCCCCTAAAAAGAGGGAGGGCACCCTAAAGTAATCCGTATGTAGCTAAAAGATTAAGCTATTAAGGCCTGTCCGATATATCGTCCTCAGAGGATTTTGTTTTATCACAGAGGAAGTCAGCTGCATCTTCAGGGGTCATGAAATCAAAGTGCTTGTCTTTATCAAAAATGCGCAGTTTGGCTGGATAAATCAGAGCAAATTTCTGCTTGTCAGCAATTAGGCGTGAGCATATCGGCGAGAAGGCTCTTCGTGCTTTTGTTAATTCTACTGAGAAGTCTTGGAAAAGACGCAACGTTAAGCCTTCCCATTTAATAACAGGTTGTTTCCTGGACGCTCTCCAGATTTCCAGTTTGTGTGTGTAGCTTAGGCACTTGAATATGGTAACCCTGGGGCGGGTATCCGTGGAGCGAGGGGGTGGGCCTATACGGTGGACTCTTTCAATAACCATATCTTTACATAGGTCATTTAATCCCAAAAGTTGCGGTAGAGTAGTTTTCACAAATTGTTCCAGGGATTGGCCCTTGAATGATTCAGGGAGACCCACCACCCTAATATTGTTACACCTAGAGCGATTTTCGATTTCTTCTAGGCGATTATTAATAGTATAATTTTCCTTTTCCAGCCTTTTCACAGCGCCTTGATAATCAGCCAAATTGTGTGCAATTGATCCTATCCTGTTCTCTGCGGTGGAGACCCTGATGTTTAGCTGCTGTATTTGAGAAGAAATGTCACTTACCGCTTTTGAGAGTAGCGGACCCACAGTTGAGGTAATTGCTTCTACTAGATCCCCATAGCAAAGGGGGGAGTCATGGTGTCTCTGAGTGGTGGCCTTGTCAGCATCTAATGATTCAGTTGTCGGCTTCTTTGAAACCGGGGAAGCCTCGTGCGTCTCTTTGCCGGGCGCCATTACAGGATCTGAGCTCCGTTTCACCTGGCGCAGCGTTTGCTGCTGCGATCGCGCCGGCTGGCTGGCTGTGACAAATTTGTCCATCCTGCGGTGCAGTTGGAGCAAGAAGAAGTGTGCAGGGGAGATTGGAGGCTAATTAGCCTTGTAAAAGTATTAAAATAGCCGGGGACGGAGGAGAGCTGTGAGACGCGCTGCTCACTCCATGCACCCGGAACCGGAAGTCTTGTACAGTTTAATAAACCAAACACTTCAGTGACAGGGACTGACACTTTTGAGGCTGAAGTGCTTGCTTTGTTTGGGACCGCACAAAACAAGGTACCAATGGGCTTAAGGCAGCTCTGCAGTGTCAGATGTTTTTGTCATTACCATCCTCACATCATCAGTGTGTTCATCATCCTCAGACAATATCAATTCATCCCCTCTAGAATCCACAATTCAAGAAGTCTCTGTACTTTGATGTAACTGCCAATAAAGGTCTTGCTCATGGAAGTTCCAGTTCATTTTGATGAACATTATCTTTTCCTCCTAGGTGATCACTGACAAGGTTCCCAACTGTTCTGAAACTCTTTATGAGTACATACTGGAGGGTGGGCAGCTTAAGTAATGCAAAGCAAGTTTGCACAATGGCCTCCAATTTGCCTTTTTTCTTTCCCATACTCAATGGGACTTTGAAATTCCTATTTGTATACTGTCATTTAAATAATCCTCAACCATTCCTTGAATGGTGATCATATCAGATGGAGTTACAGTAGAGGCATCCCTAATGTTGGCAATTCTTTTAGACACGGCCAGATGTCAAATTATTTTGTTGACTCCTCTGCATCACCACTGGGTATTTTGGGAAAGTTGAGTTTTTTTCCGGGCAGCAGCATTGGTCAGAGGAACTGAAGGAGGGGGCATAGTCATGTCTTGTTCTACTTGAGTTGACAACTTGCTCACCAGGAGCTCTTTGCATCTCTTAAGATCTGGGTCAAGCATGGAGACTAAAATGTGATCCAGTTTCAAGATGTTTGCAACCCTTGTATCCTGGCGAAGCAAATAAAGGAACAAGCATGGAGACTAAAATGTGATCCAGTTTCAAGATGTTTACAACCCTTGTATCCTGGCGAAGCAAATAAAGGACTTGATCTAAGTCCGACATGCTTAGCAGAATTTCTTTGTTTCATCTACTCCTTCAATTTCTCAAGCTGCTTTTCCAAAAGCCTAATTAGGAGAATCATCTGACTGAAGCTATCTGTGTTAGGTGATTGCTTGTCTAGTAAAATGGAACCAAGATGGAATTTTGAGCTAGGTACACAGGACCTCACTTAACTATCTAAAACCCACTGCATTAATGGCAGATCTAATACTAGCATAGACATTATGGCATCAGTGATCTGCTATGTGACTAGGTGAATGCTGTCATACTTGCTTACCACTGTAAACTTGTTTAGCAGTTAATTGTTTTCTAAAGTCTTCTTATCCCTTCTGGGATGAAGATGAGGAAACCTGAATATGGGAATTGGATGCATGACTACCTCCAATCATTATGGAGGATATTGAGGATAAAGGTGTTGTTGGCAGTGGCGACTGCAGGCAGTAGCGGATCTTGCCATGGGCAAGCAGGACTTTTGCCCAGGGCGCCGCCTTCCACAGGGCGCTGGTGCCATCTGGAGGGCACCGCAACATGGCAAGTTCCACTACTGCTGTGCCCTCCGCTGCTACGCGTCTAGTTTCCCTTCATGAAGAGGACCTTTGCTGTGCGATGCGCGATGACGTAATCGCGCACCGCTCAGCATTTCAGCGGCGCTACTACTGTACAGGGGGCGTAACTGACCACGCCCCCTGTATTAAGCCACACCACATTTCCTGCCCGGGGCGCAGAGAGGGCTCGAACCGGCCCTGATTGCAGGTGCTGGGATCTAGGGCCTGATCGCAGCAGCACAATTTTTCTCTAATGCGCAAATCCATGTGCACTGCAGGTGGGGCAGATATAACATGTGCAGAGAGAGTTAGATTTGGGTTGGTTATTTTGTTTCTATGCAGAGTAAATACTGGCTGCTTTATTTTTACACTGCAATTTACATTTCAGTTTGAACAAACCCCACCCAAATCTAACTCTCTCTGCACATGTTATATCTGCCCCACCTGCAGTGTACATGGTTTTTCCCATTAGAGAAAAAAATTGCTGCTGCGATCAGGTCTGACTTAGGCCCTTAGTTTAGAGAAGGGAGTTTCTTGGACTGCTTGTTGTTATTTTGTAGCAGAAGTTTCTGACAAAAAAGTTTAATGAGCTTGCTTCAAATGATGCAACAGGGAGGAGGTTCCTAGATGGTTAATATCAGTACTTTACTTACTTTGGTTTTACAAATGCTACAAATGGCTTGACAATTGTCGGGATTTAGGTAAAAAAAATTATGCCATACATAAGAGGTGGATTTTTTGGTTCTATGTCCAGGCATGACAATGTCTTTCTTATAATGGACAATAACTGTTTCCACTGGTACTTGACTTACACAAACAACATCCTCATCAGCAACATCTTCATTAGTGCTGGCGTCAGCTACATAAATATCATCCTCAGCACTTCCACGGTAGCATTCTCAATTGTCAGCATGTTGACTTGTGCTGCTCATCCCCACATTTGCAAATGGTGCATGGAGTCTTCTCTATGAGTACAGTATCCGAAAGTTCAGGCTCACAGATAGCACTTGTGGACACACTTAGACTCTCCAAAGGGATTTCTGTTTCTGAAAACACAGTTTGTTCTATTGTCTAAGTGGATTTAATATTTTTTACAACACTTCTAGAGGCAGAAGAAGATGCCTAACTGACAGTTTCAGAACCACCACTCATAAATAAAGGCCAAGATGGTGAATGACATGTTGACAATTATATGTTTTTCTGTATTAAACTTTTCCCTTAATAGAGGTGTTTTTGATTTTTTCTTTACCCCTGTAAAATATTTTGCTTTGACTAAAACCCTCCCAGTGCAACTCCCCCTTCACACACACACACACACACACACACACACACACCTCTGTATACCAGTATTAGCTACATCTACAATTGTATTGACTACTTTTTGAAATATCATCTGTCTGTAAATATATAAACCAGACAAATTTTATTGAACTGCTCATAAAATGTTTATGTATAAACCATTTAATGTTAAACAAACTGCTTATAATTATCACCAGAGTATCTTTATTTTATACTACTGTCAGTTGTGCTCTGGTATTCCGCCATTATTGCATCAACCAAAGGGGTAGAGGATCCCCCTTTCCAATCCCAAGCAGCAGACCAGCAGTACTATGCCTTTACTCATGGGAAGCATAGTTTGTTCTTCTTTTTTTTTCATCAATAATTTTTATTGGATTTTCGTGTTGCAAAACAGGGGTACAGAAAAAGGAAAAAAAGGGGGCGTGAAGTAGGTACATAAATACATGAGACAACGGTATGACAGACATGTGCAGACAGTTCAAAGTCAATCAAACAAGTACATCATAGGAAAAAAAAAATTAAGGGAAAGGCGGCAATGGGCATATTATAAATACAACACAAAAAGAAGGTCATCACAGGCTTAGGGGGGGAGGGGGCCTTATCAGCCGATAGGGCTGGAGGGTGCATGTCTAAGGGAGGGGAACGCAATATCAGTGTAGCACCCTCACCCTCCGTGGTAAACAGATGCCAAGGCATCCAACGCACAAAGGGAGATTTAGCGGTGAAAGCGTATAGGATGTGTTCAGTCTCCATCAAGAAGTGCAGCTGTATTTTGTGTAACACCTTCAACAGGGGAGGCGGTGTGGGCTGTTTCCAGTTTTGGGCTAAAGCTGCACGTGCGGCGAGACAGATATGGCCTAAGACATAGTGTAGATGTACACCCACGGATCGTGGGTATACATTCAATAGAGCTATAAGGGGGGAGGGGGACAAGTCAAGATTCAAAACTTTGCTGATAAGCCCAAATACCTCCACCCAGTACAATTGAATATGGGAACATGACCAAAAAATATGGAAGAGGTGGCCTACCTCTCGCATAGACGCCAACAAAACTTCGAACATGCAGGCCAAATCGTATGCAACCTTTCCGGTGTGAGGTATAATCTATGGAGTAGCTTGACATGCATTTCGGAGTGATTCAGGCATTTAGACATGGTAAAAGATGACATAAAAATGTGTTGCCATTGAGAATCATGGAGAACACAGCCAACATCCGCCTCCCACCTGATTTGGGCTCTAGATTTAAAAACGGGGAGTAGTGAGAGTAATGTTCTATACCAGAAGGAAATCTCCCCCCTAGAAGTAGCACTAGAAAATCGGCCTGTGGCGTGCAGAATACCAGGGGGTGGTGGGGAGGGGGTAAGGTGGAGGCTAGTCCACCAGTGCTGGATTTTAAAATATCGAAGCATCTCAGAGTCAGGCAGAGAGAAGCGTCCCTGAATATCGGAAAAGGAAGTGAGCACAGACCCATTAAACAAGTCTCCCAGGACCACCATCCCCCTAGACCGCCAACCTGCCAGATTGAGGTTAGGGACTAGGGCGGCCACCGTTCGTAGTGATATCAAAGACATATTATGATAAGTGGGGCATATGGCCGCAGTAAATTTGTCCCAAACCTGGAGCGTGGCTCAAGTAAAGGGAAGGAGGTTTAAGCTCTGTGGGCGAAGGGATTTGGGGATCCAAAAGAGATCTTTCAGGGGAAAACGGGGGCAGGTCGCCTCTTCCAGACACACCCACCCCGGACATACATCTTTGTAGAATTCTTTAATCTGGGCCATAAGGCAGGCCTCCTGGTACAGTAGCAAATTAGGCATATCCAGGCCACCAGCTCTCCTCGGTAGAGACATCCTCGCGCGAGCAATTTTAGGCGGGCGCGAAGACCATATATAATTGGTGAGGATTGTAGTGGCCTTATCTAGATATTTCTTGGGGAAAATAAAAGGGATAGTTCGGAACAGGAACATTAATTTAGGGAGCAACGACATCTTAAAAGCAGCCAGATGCCCCAACCAAGAAACTTCATAGTTGAGCCATGATTTGGTGAACATCTGAAGGGAGGACAGCAGAGGAGGGAGATTAACCTCAAATACAGAAGAGGTAGATGGGGGGATGTAGATACCTAGATATCGTATCGAGGATGTTTGCCAGTTATATGGGTACTTAGCGCGTAATGAGGGCAAGGAGTGGGTGAGATTAATGGGCAAAGCATCGGTCTTAGAGGCATTCAATTTATAATAGGATGCTGCAGAGTACATATCTAAAATCTTGTGCAAATGAGGAAGTGTAGTGGAAGGGTCCATTACAAATAAAAGAACATCGTCCGCGAACAAACATAGTTTGTGTAGCGAGGCGCCTAATCGCAGTCCAGGGAACTGCGGGTCCGCTCGAAGCCTAGCTGCTAGTGGCTCAATGGCCAGTACAAAAATGAGAGGGGAGAGAGGGCAGCCCTGGCGGGTGCCATTGTAGATTGTAAAAGAGCGAGATAAAAAACCATTACTGAAGACCCGGGCCGACGGGGAGCCATACAGGGCTAATATCGAAGAGAGGATACGATCGCGCAGGCCAAATTTTAGTAGGACTTCTCGCATATAAGACCAGTTTAAACGATCAAAGACCTTCTCTGCGTCCAAAGATAGCAGAAGAAGACCATGCTTAGGGGCTAGGGAATCAACAAGGTTAAAAACCCTGCGTGTATTATCAGACGTTTGTCTTCCCGGGATAAAGCCAACCTGGTCCAGGTGTATCAGGGAGGGGAGGAGTGAGTTCAATCGGGAAGCTATTAATTTAGCATATATTTTAATGTCCCCATTCAGTAACGCAATGGGGCGGTAATTTTGACAAGAGGTCACATCTTTGCCCGGTTTATGGATCGTGACAATACGCGCTTCGAGCATCTCCACAGGGAGGATGCCCTGAGAGGTAATGTCGTTGTACACTGCGACCAAAGAGGGAGCTAGGAGGTCTTGCAGCGAAACATAAAAGTAATTAATAAAGCCATCTGGGCCCGGCGCCTTACCTCGAGGAAGGGACTTGATCACTTGGAGGGTTTCCGATAAGGACCATGGGGCATTCAGTAATACTATTTGATCGTCTGAGATAGTTGGTAGGTTTATATCAGCTAAGAAGGAGTTGATAGAGGAGGGGGTAGGCTGGGGGGTGGCAGGATTAGTCGAGAGGTTATAAAGTTGGAGTAGAAGTTGGCAAACTGATCCGCTATCTCCCTTGGGTTAGAAATTTTGGTGCCTGTGGGGGATACAATGAGCTTGATTCTATTCCGAGCCTGCTGAGCCCTAAGCTTACGGGCAAGCATTTTCCCCGGTCTGTTCCCCGCTAGATAAAACTACTGACGCATCCTATTTAATGAAGCCTGGGTGTGCACCATAAGTAATTTCTGGAGTTGGGACCTAATATCGGCTAACTGCTTCTGTAGGGTTTTCATAGGTCTAGATTGATTTTCGTCCTCTACTTCCTTCAGCTTGATCTCCAAATCAGCCTGACGTTGTAGGTTAAGTTTCTTAAGCTGCGCTCCTGCCTGGATTGCTGCCCCCCGGGTGACGGTTTTTAGTGCGCACCAGAAGTTCAGGGTGGACATGTCCGAGGGGGAATTAAATTCCATATAGGACGAGATACTGTCAACTATGATTTTTTTTGAGACTCGGTTAGACAGCAAGTGAGGAGAGAGTCTCCAAGGGCGGGGGGGAGAGTGTTGACTAGCAACATCCCAGTTAAGAGTCAGCGGGGCATGGTCTGACCAAGTTATAGAGAGAATGTCCATGGATCTGGCAAACTGGAGGGTCCATTTGTCCAAATACATAAAATCAATACGGGAGTAAGAGTTGTGGACGGGGGAATAATAAGTATACTCCCGCCCGGTAGGGTTTTGCACTCGCCCGATGTCATAGAGGTCAAATTCAGCTAAGAGGTTACGAAAGGCTAAGGAGGGGGCGTTGGGGGAGGTTGAAGAGGGGGGAGAGGACCTAGGAGACCTGTCCAGTTTAGGGTCAAGGACTAAATTAAAATCCCCCGTGAGCCGAAGGGAGCCCGTACGAATCTTCTGAATAGCTACACATAACTTACGGATAAAAGCAACTTGGTTTGAATTCGGGGCATATGCAGAGACCAGAGTGACCGGCTTATCGTTTAAAAGGCCACTCAGTATAAGATACCGGCCATTTTTATCGGCTATCTGAGAATGCAAAATAAAGGAGATGGAGTCCCTAAACAATATGGCCACACCGTTCCTTTTAAAAGAGCCATTAGCAAAATAACCTAGAGGGAATCTGCAATCTTTAAAAATAGGGGGTGCTACAGATGAAAAGTGCGTCTCCTGCAGCGTGACAATATCAGCTTTATGCCTAGCAAAATAACCCAAAGCCAGCCTACGCTTATTAGGGGAATTCAGCCCCTTGACATTCATGGATAATACCTGAACCATCGAAGCAAACTAATGCATGTTGTGGGAGGTGAAAGACCTTGACACATACAGAGATAGAATTGTCTCAAGCAGCGAATACCTACATCATAAAATAGGGGGGGGGGGGGAGGGTGAAGGGAGGTGGGAGGAAAGGAACAAACCAAAATGACCCAGTACATCGGGTCGGCATAACTACTGCAAGGAAGGTAAAAAAATTCAGTAGTATATTACCAGGGGGGAACATGTGGCCTAACGCCACCACCGATGAAACTGAACAGGAAAAATAACAGTGAGCAGGAGCAAATATGCCTACCAACAATACAAATTAGAACAAATGAAAAAACAGATACATATAAACTAAGATATAACATGAAAAGATAGGACATCATTATCACAACTACACGTAGGGCAACTCACATGACCCCAACAATGATAATGGCTAAGTCCATTCTGTGATAACAGTACCGGAGACAGTTCAAAGTGAAAACCAAAGCTGGAGGCATCCGCGTCAGGCGGTGACCCATTCCGAGTGGAGGGCGAGCTGTTTCTTGGATCCAGGTGGCAGCGTGACAGAGATATCCCACTCCGCCAGTAGTTTGACTCCAGTCTCCAATGAGGTCACTGTGTAGAACTTATTTTCATACGAGATGACGAGCTTAACCGGAAAACCCCATCTGTACGTGATGTCTTGGTCGCGAAGTGCCAAAGTGATAGGGAGGAATGCTCGTCGTTTGGCCAAGGTCAGAGCAGAGTAGTCCGGGAACAGTTGTAAGCCGCCAAGAACATCCGAGTCGGAGTCACCCGCCTCTCTGGCTGCTTTCAGGATGTGTTCTTTGGTTGTAAAGAAATGCACCCTCAGGAGCGTATCTCTTGGGAGCGAGGGAGCAACTGAGCATGGTTTAGGCAGTCTATGGATCCTGTCTATAAGCAGCTCTTTACAGTCGGCTCTAGGAAGAAGCTTCTGGAACAGCATGGTAGCGTAATTCTCCAACTCGGAATTCTGCACGGAATCGGGAATGCCTCGGATCTTAATATTATTATGCAGGGATCTGTCCTCTATATCCACAATCTTGAGTTTAAATGCCTCAAGGTCACTTTGCTGCTGATCGTGGGCCGTTATGAGGTCATTATGAGACAAGACCAGTTCCTCTACTTTCCTCTCTAAATGGTCCGTACGGTCTCCTATAGCGTGCAGCTCCGTCTTAACCTCCCGAAGAGCGGCTGTGAGGTCCTGAGTCAACTCAGATTTGAACGCTGAGAGGGCCTGATACAGAGTTTTGACCGTGAGAGGTGCATCAGACTCAGGGTCAAACCCCGGCAAAGAGGCAGGGCTGCAGGGGGTATCTTGTGGAGAGGCAGCAACCGGGGACTTCCATAGAGAAGAGGCGGCAGGGGCCGTCTTCTGAGGTGGAAAAGATACTCTGGGAGGCAGCACCCCCTTTGACCTTTTTAGGAGGCATTCCACTGAAATGAGGTTCCGTAGGTGGAATGATGATGATAAAGATGCTCAGGATCTCGCAGAATATATGGCGGAGAGTTAGGTAAGCATAAAGAACATGGGTGGTGGCGGACAAGCGGTCTGGGCTACATCAGAAGATCGGTATCACATATGGCCAGGCAGAGGGTCATCTCCATCCTGCGGGACCCAGATGGAAGGCTCCCAGCCGGGAGAGAGGGGTGAGCGGTCAGGCACACAGCCAGGGTCCAGCAGCACTGCACGTTAAATAATGTAAAACAGGACTGGTCTGATAGGGCACACTTCCCTCTGGGCACTTCTCTGTTGCATGATCATGGAGTCAGCAGGCAGGAGAAGAGGAGGTGAGCAATAGCTGCCACCCAGGAGAGCAGGTTGGCTGGAAAGGCCAAGCAGAATAGATTCTGCAGCTTAGAGCAGCTCCCTCGGTGCAGTCCAAGATGGCCGCCGCGTCTCCCTGGGCGTCCGTGCCCCAGCTTTCCCCCGCTGACAGGCGTCCCCCCGGCCTATTGCCCCAGAGGGTGTCTTCCCTGAGGGTCTGGGGAAGGGTATTGATGGCTTCTGGGGCTCCGGTGAGGTCCGCGCCGCTTCCCGATGCCGCGACTCCACTGTGGAGCTCAGAACGCGGGCACCGGGAGTACGCGAGTCCCCGGCTTCCGGATGGTCATAGGCCGCAACCTGCAGGAGCAGTGAGAACGGCTCCCCGGCTCCGCGGCGGTCACTGCAGGGGACAGGGGGACTACAGGAGGAGAGGGGAGCCCCCGGAGACGGTCTATAACGGACCAGTGTGCGTATAAAAGAAGATTATTCAAGCTGGAGAGAGGAGTGATGCAGATACACGTCTGCTCTCTTCTCCAGCCTGGCCACGCCCCCACAGTTTGTTCTTCTATCATAGTCCTTAAACACACTATGCCCTTGAGAATTATGCCAGCTTTAGATGAAGTTGAATGACTAGTATTGAAATCATAACTGGTTGCAGCAGCTGCAGCGATAGTATTTGGTTGCGGGCCCTGCTCTTCTCTAAACTGATTATTATCCATTTTTTTAACTGGTAAATCGGCCCACTCTGTGTGGAGTCACAGGGCTTATGTGAAGTTAACAAAGCATAGTGTGGTACAGAGAGTATTGAGCAGTGGCAGAACCAGCGAGCGGTGGGCCCAAGTGCGACAAAATGGCTTGGGCCCCCCCCCCATCCCATCCAATTCCACCCCCTCATCCCTGGAGAGGATCTGGTGAGGGTGGACCTGCTCAGGGAAGTGGATACCTAGCAACAGTGCCGTAACTAGACATTTTAGCACTGTGTGCAAGAAACGGCATTGGAGCCCCACCCCTGCATGCAAAACAGGGGCAGTGCGCGCCGAAGGCGCGCGCAAAAATACATAGTGGCGTGGCTTCGTGGGGAAGGGGTGTGGCCACAAAATAATACCAATTCATAAAACGGTGCACAGTAGTCTCCATTATTCAAATTACGCCGCACAGTAGCACCACTACACCAGGTAGAGACCCTTTGACACCTTACGGCGGATAGATTCCTCTTTTTACACATTACAGCAGACAGCGTCCCCTTTTTACACATAACGGCAGACAGCGTGCCCTTGTTACACATAGCGGCAGACAGCGTGCCCTTGTTACACATAGCGGCAGACAGCGTACACTTTTTTCACATAACGGCAGACAGCGTGCCCTTTTTACACATAACGGCAGACAGCGTCCCCTTGTTACACATTACGGCAGGCAGATTCCCCCTTTTTACACATTGCGGCAGACAGCGTGTCCTTGTTACACATAGCGGCAGGCAGATTCCCCCTTTTTACACATTGCGGCAGGCAGATTCCCCCTTTTTACACATTGCGGCAAGCAGATTCCCCCTTTTTACACATTGCGGCAGGCAGATTCCCCGTTTTTACACATTGCGGCAGGCAGATTCCCCATTTTTACACATTGCGGCAGGCAGATTCCCCATTTTTACACATTGCGGCACACAGTCCCCCTTTTTTGTAGGAAAAAAAGAAAGAAAGAAAGAAAGAAAGAAAGAAAGAAAGAAAGAAAGAAAGAAAGAAAGAATTATACTTACCCTCTCCGCTGGCTCAGGCTCCTTGGTGCAGCTTCTGACGATTCCCGGGCAGTAGAGAATGAGGAGGAGGGAGGTGGAGGAGGGAGCCACAGCAGCGCTGTGTCATTGGTGGAGGCGCTGCTGCCCCTCTGCTTCACTATAGGCTGTTCTCGGAAGACAGCCTATAGTGAAGCAGAGGGGCAGCAGCAGCAGCGCCTCCACCAGTAACAAAGCGCTGCTGCGGCTCCCTCCTTCACCTCCCTCCTTCTCCTTCCCCCGTCCGTGCCGCTGCTCCTCTCCTCTGTGGGCGGCTGTGCGCTGCGGGCAGCGGTTGCCCGCAGCGCACAGCGGCATGTAATGAGTCAATTTGACTCATTACATGCTTGGGCCCCTGGACAGAGGCGGGCCCCAGTGCAACGCACTGCTTGCACTGGCGGTAGTTCCGCCTCTGGTATTGAGGTAGGTAGAGTGCAGAACAGTGAAAACTAATTATACAATATTTTTTTATTCTTTTTCTTTTTTAGAGGTAATCTGAACTGCTCATCTTTACAGAATATCATTATCTAAGTTTTTTTTTACATAGACAATGTTATGTGTCATGTAAAGCTAAAATAGTATAGGCACATATGCATTTAATGAGAAGGGAGATAACCTTATCATGGCATCTCTGTAATAAGGAACTGCAGCAGCATATTCGTATATTAATGTACAATCTAGCTGCAGAAGGGATAATCAAATTCAGGTGAGAGTGTTGGGTATGATTGGTTGACAGTGACCATGCTGGCACTAATTATGTCCATGGATGATATACAGTATCTTCATGATGAACAATCTACTAACTGTCCCTGGTAGTCCAGTGCTGTCTTACCTGCTTCCGGCAACAGCAGCATCATCTTCCGGGTCACAGTGGTCATGTGGAGATGAGTTCCACTACCAATTTCTTCACAGTGGCATATCTGTAAGTGCTAAACCCTTTATCCTTAACCCTAATTCCTACTGCTAATGCTTCCCCTGGTGCCTAACCAACACTCACAAGATTTTAGGGAAACATGTTAGAGAAACTTGACTGTAAACCATGGCTTAAAATTAAGGGGTTGAAAGCAGTGAAAAGAGTGGAGAAGTAGACCAGTGGAGAATTAGCCCAAAAGCAACTAATAAGCCTTGAGGAAGAATTTTTCAAGTACATTGCTTCTCTACTGCTCCACTCTTTTCACTACTTGATAAATCAACCCCTAAATAAGAGCTAGCTGTGAGTTTCATTTTAGTTTGCATTAAAGAGAATTATTTAAAACTATATTAATGTTAGTATATAATGTGTCTTCCACCTCTGATCAGTGTTGCCATTTGTGTGGCCAGAGTGGCTCCCTGCTGCACATTTGATTGTCTTGTCCCAAAATCAAAGCTTACTGGAAATACGTACATTCATCATCTTATTTTGTCTATAACTGGCTTCCACATTCCAGCTTCCCCACTCTACTCTCTTCATCCACCCCATGCCATTCCACAGGTACCTAAACCTATATCAAAACTTATTAAACACACCCCAAATGCCACAAAAAAAATAATTGCTCTACATTGGAAAAACAATATTCCACCACAATATTACTATCCGCCATTAATGTTATGTGGTTGATTTACTACATAGAGTGCAACACAGCTATTCATCATAACACTCCTGGTCACTTTATAGAAAACTGCCCTCTATTGGTTAAAGCTGGGATCACTTATAATATTGTGCGGTGGTCTAGGGTGAGTTTAATAGGTGGAGATAAGCAGTCAGTTCAGGCACGTACAGTACATCTGTACATGTACAAATATTTACATGCTCCATAATCCATGCATTTACATTGAATAAAGTTAACAACCACTAAAAAGAAGATACATATAGAATTATAGATATTTCTATAATATATACTATCAAATATTAATATTAATTGTCGTAAATTTTTAGATTCTGTATGGTGCTTCTGCCTTGTTCTAAAAAAACATAAAAAAATAATGTATTGTTTTTATTATAAAAAATAAAATAATTATATATATTAATTATAAGATCATTTCATACATTTTGCAAAAGAGGATTAATATATAACAGCTCTATTGGTTATTTTTTAATACAGATTTTACCATTACAGAGATGTTTCCAGATTAAAGGCTTTGTAAATCTTTTTATTTAATGTGGATCAGCACTATTGTGAGAGATTGCTCATCCTCCATAAGCAGGTTGGCAAAGTCGCACTGCCTGTATACTATTGCGCTGTGACCTGGCCCATCTTTATAAAGCACAGTAGAAGCAGAGGTGAACATTCCTCCAATGGGTCCCACTGCAGCAACAGATACAGGAGAAACTAGGAGAGGAAATTTGCAGACACAGGCTAAGATTTGCTGGGCAGGGCTGGGGTGACTGTGCATAAGCCAGGTCCATATTACTAGTGATCATTAATTTCACAGAATTTAAAAAAAACAGTGCAAAATGATTTAGAGTTTATTGTGCTTGCCCCATGCATTCTATGAGAAGAATCCAAAGGACTTTCTATGGTCACAATAGTGTGCAAAATTCTAATTGAAAATGTGCTGGGAATCAACATCACACTTGGTTGTTTCAGTAGTTCTTACCAAATCAAATTGAATTTAGAAGTTCAAAATGAGGCAAAATCATTACCGCATTAAAAAAAATGTTATAGAAAGTTGTGAGAATGAGAAGAGAAATGTATAAATATGAAGATATTACTTTTCTTGCCATTGGAAATACTGACTTCAGTCTGGGTGGAAAAGGTTAGTAAGTAGCAAATGAATAATTCTTTGCCAGCTTTGAGTGACAAATGTTCTGCCCTGTATAATTTGCCTTTCAAAATATGATTCTCTTTCTTCATTTTAAACTTGAATTTTACAGGACTTGGTTACAGTTATTACATAATGTTTGCAATGTAGTGAATGTGAGCACAAAAAGCCATCAGCTTTGAAAAACGTTTGGCATATTGCTGCTAATACAAAAAGTGATCATTGTTTTCTACATTCCTTAAATTAACTCTACATTGACAAAATAGTATTTGCTTGCTTGTGCCTTGTTCATGAAATGTTAATGCTGGGCACAATCTTATGTAACACTCAGGGGGTGTAATGTCCCCTTTTCCTGTTCTCGAAAAGATTTCTTGTTCTATCTAAAGCTGAATAAGCACCAAGTAATTTAATCCACCAATGTCCTATACAGTAAGACCAGGACTCCTTACTGTTGTAGTGTGAGAGAATAATAATCTCTCATAAGGACATAGGGGCTGTGATATAAGATTAGTGATTATTTACAGTATGCTATATATGTATTGATTACGATAAAGAAAAGAGCAATTATGGTGTAAATATGTGTCTAACAATAATAATGAACATATTTTATATATTCATCCCTTAAAATTTACCATAGACAAAAATCAAAAGGAAATGCAAATGTAGTGTTAGTGTGTGCTTAAATAACCGATGGTGATTGAAAGAATACACTGATGGCTTAAGGGACCCATACTGTACATCAGGCAACTGTCAGGGCAATTCCTCATTCTGCTGATGCCTGGTTAGGGAGATCAGGGAAAGCCACATGTTTCAAATCCTCGATTCGCTGATTGCGATCGGAATGGCCCACAATACTCTAAGAATTGAAATTTACTAAATATAGAAGCCAGTATAGTCAAAAGGAAAGTAGGGAATATGGCAGATATATTTTGAAGAATTGCCACACAAAATCTAGGCAGTAATAATTAGTCTATGTTAAATTAAGAATGTACAAAAATGAACAAATAAATGAGGATAGTTATATGTATCTGTATGTATGTATTAGATGTATGTATTAACTGCAGCCGATGCCTTCAGATGTTAATAAATACGAAGTCCAAGGTGCAGCACTCAGAGCTATTAGAACTCCCTGTTTTTTGGGAAGTATCTGTATCAAAATGGGAGAATGGTTTTAAATTTCTTCTGAAAAAATTAAATCTATCATCCTAGGGATGGTGTCCTGTGAGCCATCTTTAAACAGTCCGCTTCTTATAGTCCATCTCGACTTTAACCAGCTTTTGTTTCTTAAATTTTATGAATTCCCTTTCGTATAGTGACTCTTGTTATTTTAATTTGTATAACCAATCCGTTTCTTTATCAGTGGACAGAATAGGTGGGTGGATCGCTTCAAATACAGCAGTTTTATTCTTAACATTTCCAAGCTCATTAGTCAATTGCTCAATCGCAAAGGAGCATGAGATCAAATGAGCATTTGTTAAGTGTGATCCAATGCTTACAAAATTAGGGATCATTTCAGCCAATTGTAGGACAATTTCGGACACTGAATTTGTAATAATCACTAGGTAACAGGCAGTGTAAATAAAGGTCCACTTTCTTCTTTTTGAGGTGTATTAGATCTCTATAAATAAAATTCTTATAGACCGCTTCTGCCTCACCATCCATACCTTTATCACAAAGCACAGCTTCACTTCTGTTTCTGAAACATTAAGTTGTCATCATTCGGGAATGGTAAATAATTAAACTGGTCTATGTGTTCTTCGACATTATAAATAACAATAATTCTCTCTCTCTCTCTCTGTGTAAAAAAAAGGATGTTATACACTACAAAATATAAATTGCACACTGCTCGCAATAAGTATTATTACTCAAATGATAAAACAGGTCATAAAGGGTTTGCCTTCTTCTTATTCAGTAATTATCTTTTTCCAAAGTGCACAGTGCCTTGTGCAAAGTTTGTGCACTAAAGTGTAGTAAAAAGTACAATAAAAACAATAACAACTTAAACTTCTCCTATTAAAGTTTACGGAGAGGGAAGTTTTCACAATGGAAGTCAGTCCTTGATAGTGCTGGGTGCCTGGAAAGGAATACTCACTCCAGGGTGTCAATTCCATACATAGAAAGCATGGGCCTGGTATTTCAAATAACTTTGTGCAGCCGGTGCCTTCACAGGTGCTGCACTCAGAGCTTAAATAAAGACTCAAAAAAATCTGGAAATGTGAATGACGTTTCAGTGCATTTCAGACTAGTATCGGGTTTTAAAAAAAATGCTTACCTTTATACAGTAAAACCTCACCACGTGAAAGTCCATCCCCGGGATGGGACTGCGCAGCAACCCGGCAGCACCTGCGGATGACATTGAAGCAGTTTTAGTGAACAATTCCTACCTCTCATTGAAGCTGGAATGTGGTCAATCATTCTGCAACGCAGGCTAGGTAATGAGTGTTTCTGTTCAGCAAAGTGACAGGAAACTGGTTAGTCACTGGTTCCACTGCTTAAAGCATTACATATGGTGGACCAATGAGCCTCCATACATTCTTAAAATTTTCTATTAGTTTTGCCAATATTTGTCAATCCACAAGGGCAAATTAATTGATAGACCACAAAGCTCTAATTGCAGTTAAGTGGGTAAAATATTTGAATTTTTTGAACTGTGTGGTGATGTGGGAAAGAATTTCCCACAATCAGGAACTGATAGGTGACACAAGTACTAAGTACATCTGATGCAGCCTAACTAACTTTTTGACATCGAGGTAGGAATAAGGGATTTTGACTTATTATCAAAAGATCGCGTAGGTTTCTACCCCCTGCTTTGAATTTTCAAGACTTTGGTTTTTTTTATTAGTTTCAATTAATGGCTAATGGCTTTTACAAACTTTGTTTACTATAGGGGAAGTAACATTATAACGATTAACCCAAATTAACTTGAATTTAGCCTAAACAGGAGATCTCCAGCTAATGAACAATTTTATAAGGATTGATCTAAGAACTACACAGCCTTCGACCAATATCAATATAAAATAGTAGCTTCACCTACTCTTTAAAGTGTTTTGGTACAATATAAAACAGTGTGAAATATTCACAACTTTAAAAAGTGTGACTGAGCATGCAGGATGACATCACTCCTGGCCCAGATCCTTGCACAAATACTTGAGTAAACTGAAAAAACAGAATAGTAATTAAACTGTATTGCCAAAAAACTTTAACCCAAGCAATATTACAAAGGCTAGTCTCAAAACTTTTTTTATATTAATAAATTCCTAAAATAATATCTATAAGTTAATTTTTATAAAGATGTTCATAGAACATCACTTTTAGCCTTTGACAACCTTGTGACCCACACGTATATATATATATATATATACACAAACAAAAGGGCGGCACTCACAAGTCTTGTAGGCATGAATAATTCAGACGGACAGCGTCTAAGGTGTATCAACGTTTCAGTCTATTTCAGACTTTTTTCAAGATTCTTGAAAAAAGTCTGAAATAGACTGAAACGTTGATACACCTTAGACGCTGTCCGTCTGAATTATTCATGCCTACAAGACTTGTGAGTGCCGCCCTTTTGTTTGTGTGCATATTGGAGGTTGCAGCCCCATGGAGGGCACCCGAGCAAAGTAACAGGCTGGTTAGTCGTGGGAGTGCCGACTTAATTGCTGGATATATATATATATATATATATATATATATATACACACAAATTCTACTACACCCTACCAGTTTATAACAAAAGCCTAAAAGGTTGGAGTAAAATGTTTTACCAGCTCCCTGTAAGACTAACAGTGTCTGACAACATACTGTGTAAGTTGGACTGTGGTCTACTTATTCTTTGTTGACATTACTGACTTAGTACATATAGTCATATCATCATCAGTTGATAACATTGTGTTTCAATTATCTATTTATTGTATGGGTGTGGATCGTTGGGTCGACAGTAACTAGGTTGACAGTCATTAGGTCGACCACTATTGGTCGACAGTGACTAGGTTGACACCTGAAATAAGTGGACACGGTCATTAGGTCGACATGGAAAAGGCAGACATGGAAAAAGGTTGACATAAGTATTAAAAAAATTGTCTCATTTTCTTCGTAAAGTGATTGGGAACCCCAATTAGTTTCACTCGCCATGCCTTGGGAAGGTGCCACGCTCCACTACCGCTGCGCTCGTCACAGGTTACTATTCCCAATCTAGTCCACGTGGATCATAAGTATGAGAA
Organism: Pseudophryne corroboree; assembly: GCF_028390025.1. Classification (NCBI taxonomy): domain Eukaryota; kingdom Metazoa; phylum Chordata; class Amphibia; order Anura; family Myobatrachidae; genus Pseudophryne; species Pseudophryne corroboree. The sequence goes on from NC_086444.1 coordinate 470,479,083, forward strand.
AGTTCAAAAAAGGGAAAAAATTGGAAAAACTTGTGTCGACCTTTGCTATGTCGACCTAGTGACCATGTCAACCTAATGCATGTCAACCAATAGTGGTCGACCTTATGAGTTTTGACCTAAAGATCGGATACCTTATTGTACTACTGTAATATTTTATGGGAAGTTGCATGGCAATAGCACTTTCTTCCAAATAACTAACTGAGCAATACCTAGCAAGTACTGTATTTGCCGCTGAATCAGCAATCATGACTACTTTACAAAAAAAAATCCATTTCAAACAATTTTACTTTTTGTAGTGTGTAGTGCATCATAAATTACTTTTTCAGAAAGACTTTTGAATATGTCAGATTTTGTTTTATTAATGTTCTCCTTTCTTGGCTTTCTTCCTGCAACTAATGCTCAGCAGTTATACCATTTGTTCTTACAAAGATTTCATGTAGTATATAATATCTCACCCACACTGTAATGTATTAGCTATGCGCTGATAATACAAGAAGCATACATTAGGTGATGCTGCAAAATACTGTTTTTAGATTCATCATATATTGAAAGGATTTTAAAAGAACATTATAAGAAAAACAAGACAAAAGAACTGTAGGGTGTGAGCATATGGGAACTAAAGCAGAGGCTCACACAATTATCCTGTTCCTTAAGGTTCACAGGTCACAAAGGTAAGGATAGACATGTATTTTATCTATAGGCCTCCAGTAAGCCCCCAGTTCATGTACTGGCAGGTTTCACATTGGAAGCATTTTCGTATGCTGGACTGTCAGTCCCAAGGGGAGGTGTTTTCTCGCTCTGGGACTGAAAGCACTTTCTGCAATTAGCAGAAAAAGTACTTAAAATGTGAAGCCACTTTAGTGTTATTTAGCTCCTTAGGGCTGAAGCCATTGTAGTCCATAGAAGCTGTTTTTGTGGCCATTACTTTTTTCTGTTAGATTTATTCTCTCATATGCACAGTGGATACAGACTCCAAACTGCCAATCTGAACTGCAGCCTAGGAAGCCCCTGCCACTTATAAAGGGGGAAGCTGCCAGTGGAAAAAAAGACAATATCTTTGTTATACTGTTGTATGTTCAGAAGCCAATATACCAAAGCCAGGTATGCTACCTATTCCCTAGGGTCAACCTTCAACACCCAATAACTTATATATCATCCCTAGGCCCCACACAAGATTTCTTTGTGGGGTATAGATGTGAGTTTGCATCTGGAACTGGTTTTGGTTCTTGTGGATTCCAGATGCTTGGGTAAATGCCCCCTACCAAAGTGGTAGGGAATGGTTACCAGTTATCCTACTCTGGTAGGCACATTGGGTTCTTTGTACCATGTGCTTATCCCAGTGAAGATGGTAACATATGAATGGATCAATGCTCAAATATTGTACTGTCAATCTACCATGATGTATGGAAGGATCAGCTCTTTTGGCGGTAACCTTGTAGAAGTCAAATTTTACCTCTCATGCTGTCTTGTGTCAAGATCTCACTTGGTACAGGAATCACTCTGTCATTTTCCCATGGTAAAGGTTGAAAATGAATACATTGTCCATACTAGTGAGATAGCTGCTCGATTTATTCAGTTACAAACTAAAGGTTAAAAGAGCACTTGGGATGTTCTAGTGTATATCTTTTTAAACGTGCAATACTATAACATGAAATTTATTATAAATAATAATAAGTTTTTTTCAATATTTATAAAAAAAAATTGAGACTTTATTGTTTGGGGGCTGGATGGTGCCTGTAAGTTGTGTCAACTAATCACGGTAGCGAAATTAGCTGTGCCAATACAAAGAATTGTTCACTGGTCTGACTACCCCAGTTTCCTACTGTGTCCCCTGGTGATGATAGCTGGACACAGTCTTCTGCTTCAGTTACAATATGTTTTTCTCCCACTTTGGCAGCGTCCGCCTGGTTGGAAGTGGCTTATAGCAATGTTCTGTGTGTGTTTCCGGTTAACCTTCCCCAGAGCATTTCATGCCTAGCAACACTTTGTCAAGGATGTTCTATGCTTTCTTGAGTCTTTATGTATAGTTAAAACTTTTTATGTACTGTTAACACTTCAAGAACAGCGGGAGAAAAAAATAACCGGAACAGAAGACTGTGCCCAACTAACATTGCCAGGGGATAAGGTAGGAAACAGTATAATAACTATAATGGGTACAAGGTGTGCGGTAGGAAAATTGTCAGAAAAATGGCCACCACTACACTCTGGTACAGTGCTAGGGTCTACTAGTGACCCTAGCGCTCAAAGTAGGGATGGTCATCAGAGGGTCAACCATCGATGGTACTGTCTACTGTGCTGCCAACTGGAGTGGAGGGGGCCTGTACAGAGACTGCACAAAGGCCCCCCTCTTAATATGCCCCTGGAAGCAAACTAGGGAATGTTAGACTAGGGAACAACAGTGTCCTCATGCTGAGCATCAGTATACCTAATTCAGCTTCTGTGATTAGTGGACGTAACTGACTGGTATCTTCCGGCCCCCAATCAATAGTCTAAAAAAATATATGTGGATATTGAGAAAAAGCGTTTTTATTATTTACAATAGATTTTATTTTATAGTATTTCATGTTTAAAGAGATAAAAACACTAGAAAATCCCAAGAGCTCTAATAACCCATGGTAAAAGGTGTTAAATGTATTCAGTAAATTGCTGTTATTGGGTGTTTTAAATGATATGTAGTTACTATGTCAACATTCAGAATGATGACATACTCCGTCAGAATGTCAACATGTTCAAAATTATGACATTATGCATGTCTACATTATGTACCTACTGTATGATTGTTCAGGTTAGGCTGCAGTTAGGGATAGGGTAAAATAGTACTGTCAATGACCTCAGTGTTGATATTCATAATGTCAACATGTTACTAGAATAATACATACTACTACTTAAACAATCTCCCTAACTTCACCTCACAGGGATGCCACTTATACACAAATAATTGTCACAACTGAGGGCTGGTGTTGGTGTGAGGCTGCCTCAGTTGTAGGGGCTGGTGTATAGGTGAATCTAGGTGGCTGAATAGGACTCCTAGACATAGGGGACTTCTACCACCAATGCCCGAAGATGTGACCACGACAACAAAGATAAAAATAAATGTTCATTTATTAGACACAGTTCTGGTGGTACACCGGCAGTTTGCACAAGATGATATGAAAGATGATAAAAACAGTACATGGTTCCAAGAACAATAACAGCTGCGATGTTTCCTTAGGTGTGGTATCCGCCCAAGACTAGCTTGGGAGTTTAAGGAGATGGACAGTCCTTACCAACACCTAGGTGCTGTATAATAGGTGATAGCTGGAACTAGTCAGCAGATGGAATACGGAGGCTGAATGTACTGCAGAAAGATAAGTATCTGTAGACAGCCGGTTTTGCCGGATGAAACAGAAGGTGAAGAACTGTAGATGAAGTGCAGGTCTGGATGAAATGGATAATGAAACTTAATAACACTAATGATGCTAGAGATCGATGAATTGAGAAACAGATGACTTGGTACTGTAAATATCAGGAACACCGATGATGGTAGATAGGTAAACACCACTGGGAGCACAATGCTGGAAGCTGGTGTTGATTCAAATCACTGCCACTCGCAGAGAACACTGAAGATACAAGGAAGTCAGGCACCGCAGGGTGATGATTGGCACTGGTCTCTGTAGAACTGGAGACTTCAGGAGCTGGAATACCTGGAACACAGTTAGAGTAACAGAGAGCAGAGACAGGATACACTTGGTTATGACAACCAAAGCACTGATGATTTCCTGGTCTAAGATCAGTCCCTTTATACCCTCAGCAGTGCAGGGATTGGATCAGCAATCAGGGAAGCTCAGCAGGACTGTGGATTGGTAGAAACAGTATCACATGATCAGAACCAACATGGCTGCGCACATACTGATTCTTGAAGGGGGACCTGGCTTATATTCTAGACCCAGAGAATGACAATACTGCACAGCATTCCCCCAGCGCCAGCAACAGACGCTACGGCGGGTGAGAGGCGCTGCACAGACCCGAAGTGTTCTAACAAGGTAATCGCGGCAAGCGGCCACGGCTAACAGGAGACATCACACGGATCCATCCACACGCTGGAAGCGTAGCAAAGGCGGCGGACGCCGCAACTGACAGGATGTGTAATGCAGGGCCGTCCACAAGCTGAGAGTCCAGTAATGGTGGCGGAGGTCGCGGTGACCCAGAAACGCCATTCCATTTAAGAGTTTCTTATGACAGCACCTGCAAGCTAACAGGGAGAGAATATGAAGTAAGGACATAACATCATGACTGAGACCCGACCCTGGAACGCTGAGCCAGCCTCAGAAGACACCTGAAAGGTAAAAAATAATGTCCAGTAGTCCGGATCGTGACAATAATGTTATTGGTTTGTGTGTGTTCCCTATGAGTAAATATATACTCTGTCCGGCCACTTCAGCCTGATTGCTACCCTATGCTAATGCAGGTATTTGCCTGTGCATATCAAGAATCTGAGCATCTGCATTTAGCCACAGCCGCTTTTGTCATCTTTAGTATTATGACCAGTCCATGCTGGGAGAACAGAGCTTTCCTCTGTGTTTGATTTTTCTTTGTTATAACTGTGTTGTTTTTGTTTATTGCTTCAGATTTGCATAAATGTGGTAGTCCTTTAATTTCAAGTTCTGGTTTCTTTCCACAATGTCAGAAATTACTTTTTTCCTCGCAATATTTTTTTCCCAAGGTATGACAAGTATTGGTGATATATTTCAGTAAAGCAACCCAAGAAAAAAAGGCAGTTGTCTAAAAACACCAGGGGCAGATTAGGATGGAAAACCAGCTCGTGGAAATTCTGGGAGCAGCCCTAAACGGGGGTGGGATCTGTGGAGGGGGTGGGGTCTTATATATACAATCACACACACAAACATTATATATATATATATATATCTCTATTTCAAACACCCCACTGTTCTCAGCTCAATAGTAAAATCTTTTAGCCACAATGACACTTTGTGTTCCATAGGACACTCCAGTCTATCAAACAGTCGCTAGTGTCCTTAAAATAACGGACCGCTGCTCCTCTCTGCAGAAACCTGGAATCCCTCAGGTGTTGTATCTATCAATCAATTATAGAGAGGGCGCCATATAGCATAAAACCAACCATTTTAATTGTTAAAAACACACATAGTATACGGTACTGCAATGCAACCAGTGTGGGCTTGTTACCACATGGCAAATTGATAAACCTCATGGCAGTGTCGGGAACTCCAATGCAGGACACCCAGGAATCTCATTACCCGCCGCTGATCACCACCACCGATCAGGATTGCTGTTACCAAATTTATATTTTTTATAAATTGGTAACAGCAATCATGAACAATCAACTTGTAAGATTACAGTATTGTAGAAAAAACTGCAACTTGTATTTGATACAAAAGTAGAGCAGAGATACTGTTATAATATTGTGTCTAGTATGGTAAAAATATATGGAGAATAGTTTTTCTTTTGTCTTTGCTACCAAAAAGTATTTGTTAATGTTTTTTAAGATATGTGTATCTCCTTTGTAATGGCGTGTCAGCCTGCGGAGTATAGGAGGTAGTACAAATAGGAGCATCAAATTTATGTTCACCGGGTATACACTTAATTGATAATAATTATTAGAATATACCAATTGGTAAAGTGGGTTTTAGAATACTAATTATATAACCCTTAAACAGATAAGTATACGATCATTGTGTATAATTAATTATCAGGTGTTTATTTAACCTGTAAAAATATACTTATTGGTATAATGGATATTAATTATATAACCTACAAGCAGATGTGCTCTAAGTATATGATCCCCGTACAGCCTGACACCCTGTATCTGTCTAAATGAAGTATGTTATTAGGGAACGGCTATGTGATTGGCCGCCATTTAGTTGATGTATGTGCACTAACGTCACGAAGCTCAGCCCTCTGACGAAGTCTGTGACAAAACGCTTAGGAACCAAGTTTCGTGACGTCTTCATTCCCCAGCGTTTGTGAGATCCTGTTTCAGCGGCTCCAGTGACCTGGCCCGCGGTGGTCCCCGGTGGTGATCAGCGGTGGGTAGTGAGAGTCCTTTGCGTCCTGCATCGGAGTTCCCAACACTGCTGTGAGGTTTATCAATTTGCCATGTGGTAACCAGCCCACACTGGTTGCATTGCGGTACGAGGCTTATACATCTCATGCTGTAACGTATATTATGTGTTTTTAGCAATTAAAATTGTCGGTTTTACGCTATGAGATGCTATATATATATATATATATATATATATATATATATATATATATATATATATATATATATATAGCAAAAAAAGTCCATCATAGTTCCCAGAGGTTCTTATGGTGGAAAGACCAACACAACCAGAAATGAATTCATATACGCTTTATCTTCAAATATCATTATAGCACCATCTCATAGAGCATGAATAGAATTATACTTAGCATATGATGACAGGCATAAGCAGCTTGGGGTATGGCAACCCCCACCCTGGCGCACCTTTCTCAAAGGGTCATCCAAAAGAAAGAGAAAGTTGGTATATGGTGTTGGCAAATGTGTATGTTAGATGACAAAAATAGATTTACAAGCAAAATGTAAAGTGAAAATTATAAGATTGCATACAGTAAATTGAGTTTTAAAGTACACTAAAAATTGAGAGAGGTTGTGAGAGGGGGTTGGGGATGGTGATTACATCCCTTGAAAATAGGGAAATAAAAAGCAATGGTAATTCAGAAAGGACATACAAAAATATGTAAAAGCAAAATATTTTGGTACAGATGTTTGTGGTAAGGTCAAAACATATATATGAGTAGTTGCAGCATTCCTAATGGCCCATACACACGGTGAGATTCGGGCTATGCCCGATTCTCACTATGCGACAGGGGCTAGGTTGGCACATCGGGGGTTATTCCGAGTTGATCGTAGCTGTGCTAAATTTAGCACAGCTACGATCATTCACACTGACATACGGGGGGACGCCCAGCACAGGGCTAGTCCGCCCCGCATGTCAGTGCTGGTTCCCACCCACAGAAGTGCAAAGGCACCGCACAGCAGTGATGCCTTTGCACTTCGAGAGTAGCTCCCGGCCAGCGCAGCTTTAGCGCGCTGGCCGGGAGCTACTCATCTCTCCCCGGCCCGCAGTGGCTGCGTGTGACATCACGCAGCCGCTGCGGCCCGCCCCCGTTGTCTGGCCACGCCTGCATTGGTCAGACCGCTCCCATGAAATGGCGGCCAAACGCTGCCGTTCCGCCCCCTCCCGCCCAGCGATCACCTCTGCCTGTCAATCAGGCAGAGGCGATCGCAGCCCTGCTACGGCCTTCGGCCGTCTGGCATGCACCGTAGAGACCCGTTCGCTCAGCTGCGACAAACAGCAGTGAACGAATGGGTCAGAATGACCCCCATAGTCATTATCGCAAGCACATTCATTATGTGCTTGCAATACTGACTGTGCGATTTTGGCTAAGTGTCAATTTTGACTATATCTTCTATAGAGGTAGTCAAAATTGACTTGCCTGCACAGTCTATCTATTCTTGCGATGACGACCACGCGGGACCGCGCATCGACATCGAATCGGGATCGCAAGGTGACTTTCACCTTGCGATCTGCACTAACTTTTCTTACAATTTTGACTATATGTACACACCATAACACAGATTTAACTTATAAGTGTCACGGTTACTCAGACTGGAGCTGTGTGATGTGTGGAATAAGTGGACTCACATTTGTTGTATGAAAGTAGTCCTTCAGTGTTTCAGATTTTTCGGCAGAATGTTCTTCTATTTTCCTTCGGTGTAACGTCGTAATTCTGTTTAAAATTTTAGCTATCTTTTGAATTGATGGACCCACACGGCACACCTCATAATACGCCCTTTAAATACTGAGCCTAAACATGTGAATGCAATGATTACACCTAAACTCCAAACTATCCACTACCCCCTTCCCCCCCAGCAATGGCAGCCCATCAAACACTTAAAAAAAAAAACAGAAGCTTAGGTACTAACCATTTAAAACCCTGTACACACAGGGAGATTTCTCCCGGAGATGTGTGCAGAGCGATCTAGCATGAACGCTCAGCACACATCTCTCCCCCACTCAGCACACAGTGCGGTGTGCTGAGCGAGTGGGGGTGCTCAGTTCACCAAATGGGGAAATGAGAAATGTGCTAGATTGTGCCTGCATGCAGGCCAATTTAGCACCTGCGATAGCAACGCGCAGGGCCGCACATCGCTATTGCTGCGAGGCATACACTCAGAGATATTGATGCTTAACTCCTAAGCAATCTAGTCACATTGCTTAGAATTTAAGCATGGATCTCTCCGTGGTACCCCCTTAAGAGATATGTCCTCACAGAGCTTAAACTCAGGAGCTAACAGACATTCAAATTTATCAATAACAACTAATCATATACATTGGCAATCTATTACAAAAGCAGATGCCTTATGACCAATGCTTAAAGTGGTCCTAGAGAGGAGGTGGAACTCACCCCCCATGCTTGAGCAATAAAGGGATTGCACGCACTGCAAAAAATGGGTGTGGTCTCAAAAAGAAAGGGGCCTGGTCACCCAATTGTATCACTAATTCAAATTACGTTGCACAGTAGCACAATCTTATTCACATTACACCACATAGTAGTGTCCCTTATTCATGTTATAATACACATTAGTGCCCCTTATACACAAAGCCCACAGTAGTAGCACCCCAAATACACATAATGCCTACAGCAGTAGTGCCCCTTATACCATGCTGTCAGTAGTAGTGCCCCTTTTGCAATGACCATTGTAGCAGTAGTGCCCACAGTTGTAGTGCCCATAGTATTGGTGCCTCTTATACAGTGCCCCCAGTAGTAGTGCTCCTTATGTCCCCAGGAGTGATGCCCCTTATTAAGGGCACCCTATGCAATGCCCTCATTAGTAGTGTACCAGCAGTAATACCCCAGTGTAGTACTGCCCCAAGTAGTAATGCCCCCATAGTTATTATCCCATAGTTATGCCCCCTGTAGTTATGTCCCCAGTTGATATGCCCCAAGTAGTTAATCCCCCCTGTAGTTATGCCCACTGTAGTTTTACCCCAAGGAGATATGCCCGCTGCAGTTATGCCCTCAATTGGTTTGTGCCCAGTAGATATGCCCCCAATTGGTTTGCCCCCTAGTAGCGCCACTTGCACATATACACACAATAAAATAAAAACACAATACTCACCAGCCCTGCTCCTGCTTCCAGACAGCTGCCCTTCGCCTGGCTGCCCACTCCTTGGAACTATGGGAGAGGCATCATGAGGTCTCTCCCATAGCGCACAGCCGCACACTGCCATAGCTGGAAGCTGGAGCTCAGGAGTGAGCTCCTGTTTCTGGCTGCCACTGAGGAGAAGGCGCTGGGTGCCTGCTGGGAACACAATCTCAGCCGAAGGAGGCGGAATTGGTTCCGTCTCCAAATGGAACTGACGGAACGCAGTTCCGCCCCATTTTGGCTAACTTTAACCTCTGCTTATGACTATGGCAATGCTCTGATTCTTAAAACCCAATTAGCTAACTGGAGTTTCAGTGCAATCAGTAGTGATAATCTGCAACTTTGATTTTCTATTTACCTAAACATATATATTTTCACAAAGCAGTCATTGAGTTGTAATGCTCTGCAGAAGAGTTGTGGATGAATTTACCTAAACATATATATCTTCACAACAGGGCTCAGTGTTAACTAGTATCTACCTGAAAACTCTCTAAAAATAACACCCTCTATAAAAAATAATCAGATGAGAAGTGCATTACATCAAGAAAAATAGGCAGTATAAGAACAGTTAAGCATTAACAGCAAATCTAAGGGATTTAGGTTAATTTGAAACTAGTAATTAAACAAATATCTTGTATTTCACCTGCCCACTTTAAATTTTACCATAAGTATTCAGAGTTTAATTACATTAATTGTTGGTCATATAACACATGAATAAAAATACATTGGGATCTCAGAGACACAGTTAACAGATTGGCAGAATCAAATGTTTGACTAACAAACTCTGGTTCTAGATTGAGAACTTGCTCTTAAATGTTTTTACTGTATATAAACTATTTTATTCTCTTATATGAAAACCTATTTTATTTAAGGAGGATTTTCTTTGTTGTTTTATTTGATTGATATGTTTTAATCTATTCTTTATTCTCACACAACTGTAGTTTTTGAAGTAAATTGTGTGGGTTTAAATAGTTTATCTAGGTTTCCATTACATTATTTAAGTTTGTCTATCCTAATTATTTTTTTATCTGAATTATTTTTTATCTGATGGCTTTCTTTTTTATTTATAGTAATTCTGTAATACTTCATGATGGAAAATCTATGGAGTTTGGGATCATGTAGCAAATGGTATGATTTACATCTGTATGTAACATATACCAAACATGGTATTCGCGTTTATTGAATGGGGTGCAAGGAATCCACCAAACTTATACTTATGCACCTTCTGGTCATTTCATTACCATGCTGATGTGTATTGCTTTTTTTAATAAAAACAAGGATCACAATGCGTCAAGTGGCCATCAGGACTTTCTTGCCAACTGTAAGTATCTGTCTTGTTGTTACCGTGTGGAAAATATCCATTATGGGTTAATGCGTTTTTTGGGACTTGTATTTAACAGATGTGCTACCTTCTCATTTCCAGTGGAAACTAAGTGGAGTGTTGGTGGCTAGTTTTGCCATCTGGAAAGGGTGACAGCATCAACACACATTCTTTCTCTGTGTTGTTGCACAAAGGGTGCATGCAGATGTAGCCATGTTCCTCTTTGCTGTGATGCGGCATGCCACATCACAGCAAAGATGAACATGACTACATTGGTACAATGAGACTTTTTAAGAATACTACAGTGTCCTTGTTTTTATGTTTCATCTTTTTAATGGCTAAAGAAACATCTCTTCAGGAGAAGCGCCATTGTAGACATTAGCGGATCTTGCTACGGGCACACGGTACTTTTTCCCGGGGCGCCGCCATCCGGAGGGCGCTGCCACCGTGGCAAGATCCGCTACTGGTGGTGCCCCCCCCTGGTGCCAGTACTGCTGTGCAGTGTGCGATGAAGTCATCGCGCACCGCACTGCATTGTGGGAGCGGCATTTAGACACTAGGGGTCATGATTGACCTCTAGTGTCTATGCGGTTTTATGGGAGAGACGTCATGACGTCTCTCCCATAGATCAGAGGAGCGGCGCCAGTGGCCAGAGATGGAGGGCAGCAGCGGTCGGGAATCAGGAGCGGGGATGGTAAGTATTAATTTTTTTTTTTTTTTTTTAAAGCAGCATAAATGGGGGCAATACTACTGGGGGCACAAACAGGGGCAATACTACTGGGGGCACAAACGGGGGCAATACTACTGGGGGCACATTGACCACACCCCTTTATGAAGCTACGCCCCTATTTTCGCCCGGGGCACCACAAGGGCTAGAACCAACCCTGACTGTAGATATATTACTGTACATCATCCATTTGAGAAAGGGAATATCTATTGGCAGCTCTAAATTAATTGGTTTTCACAAAAACCAGTGGTTTAATGGGATTGATTTTGGGAGGGAAGGAGAGTGGCTACTTATGTCTGTTAGTATTTTGTTATAAAAACATGCTATTTCTCCTCAGAAAGGTCTTTATGTAGAGCTAGACAAAAGACAATATTTCCTTTGACCTTCTTTTTACTGTCTTGCACATAAGAAAAAGATAAATTTTAATTTATTTTAAACAAGATGGTTATTTAGGAAACTGTTAATTACCAATTCTTAAAATATGGTTGTATACACAACATATATTTTTTATTTATAGTCTTAGGTTTTAATTTTTAAGATATTCCTCTGTTGTACTTTAGTATTAACAATAAAATTACCGAGATTAAAAAATATATTTTTTATTTTTTAATCAACAATGAAAACATCATCATAGTCTTGATGTTAACTGGTATTTTTACCGCATGAGGACATCATGCAATAGACACATTTAAAACAGCATGCTGAATTACATACATTTTAATTAGAGATGTGTGGCGGGCATTTTTTGTGTTTTGGTCTAGGTTCTGGTTCCAAGCTCGTGTTTTGGATCTGGATTGGTTTTGCCAAAACCACCCTTTCGTGTTTTGGTTTTGGATCTGGATGATTTTTGAAAAAAACAAAAACAGCTAAAATCACAGAATTGGGGGGTACTTTTGATCCTACGGTATTATTAAACTCAATAACATTCATTTCCACTCATTTCGAGTCTATTCTGAACACCTTATACCTCACAATATTGTTTTTAGGCCAAACGGTTGCACCAAGGTGGCTGTATGACTTATACCCCTTTTCCAGCTGAGCACCGGGTCTGATCCGGGATGTTTAACCCGGGTACAACAACCAGTGTCGGCCCCGCCGTTTCCACTGCACTTCGACACGGGTTATTTCCGGGTCGGATCTGTTTCATCTTAACCCAGGTAAGCTGTGTAAAAGCCTATTGATGTAATTAAAAATGGACTTTTTACTGTTTCATCAAGATTATGTCATGAAAAGGAACAAAATGAAGGGGTGGGGCCTGCTCACAGCAAGCACTGCAGCAATGGAGACCGATGCAGTAGCTGTGTCTAGCATGGAGTCGCAGACTGTTTGCAGTTTCCTGCTGCTTATATCTGCTACAGACAGCTTGATGCAGCTTCTTACCTTGTGCTACCTACTGCTGAGCTGAAGAAGGAGGACTCAGTTCTTTGCCGAGAGGGCTAGTTCTCGACGCAACTATTTGAAAAGGAGAAGAGCGCTGATATCATCCACAGTTACTTATCTCATAACAATGAGCTCTACACCAGTCCGAAGAATGTGGATGAGGGATAGCAGACATGGAGAAGAATTCATGCAGACCATTCAGGATGTCTCCTGCTACATTCGACTATGTTTTGGAACTACTGTCCCCCACAATTACCAAGCAGACCACCAGGTTCCGGAAGCCCATTGAGCCGACCAGGAGATTAGCGATTGCTCTCTGGTGGTATGCTACCCCTGGAGAGTATCGCACAATTTCCTGTTTATTTGGAGTAGGGATTTGCACGGTCTGCAAGATTGTCTACCAGATCACGCAGGCATTGCTGGATACCATGTACCATCATTTTATTTCCTTGCCACAAGGACAGCGGCTAGATGAGACTATAAAAGGATTTAAGTAGCGTGGCTACCCACAGTGCTATCCACTGCTCGGTGGCTATCCACTGCGTGGCTATCCACTGCTCGGTGGATGGCTTTTCCCTCGAGAGGTAAGATTATTTACTCCTTAAACTAATGTTCGCCCATAAACCAATATTCATGTTTTACCCCTGGAATAATATTATTATTTTATTAACAGAAATCGGTGATCGTAGATGGTGTGGACATCCTGGTCCACCTCATTGGTGATGCAGCATACCTGTTACAGCGCTGGCTGATGAAGGGCTAAACCCAGCATGTTCAGTTATCTCCCAAACAGACATCATACACCCATGCCCTAAGTTCGGCCCATATGGCAGTAGAGAATGCATTTGGGCGTTTAAAAGGATGCTGGCACTGCCTCATGAAGAGGAATGATGTGGACTTGAAAATCATGCCAGATATAGTAGCAGCCTGCTGCATTCTCCATAATATATGTGAGATACAAAAGGAAAACTTTCTCCCCAAGTGGAATGTGCATGATCATGGGGCGGGGGTCACTGTACATGATGCATCAGGCCTAGTGGGGGGGCATGACACAGCCAGCGAGTGCATAAGGGCCACCATTGCAGCCAATCTTCCCTCAATGTTGCAGTAGATAGAGAAAACAGACAAGTTTTTGTGTGCAAACAGTTTTTTGTTTATTTTGTTTTCTACAATTTCTCTGTTATAAAAATTGTTCAAAAGTTATAAGTTATTATATGTTTGCTTTTAAACAGTTGGCACACATTTTCTGAGGTAACAATATAAAATATTGAAGTGCAAACAGAACACTCTGTAATAATCCCCATAACGCAAGGGATCTTCAACATGTGGCCCTCCAGCTGTTGTAGAACTACATGTCCCAGGATGCCTTGCTATGTATTTCCACAACAGCTAAAGGGCCACATGTTGAAGACGCCTGCCCTACTGTTTGGCAGGTATCAGGGTAACCCCAATATTTGGATCCCACTGCCGCACATTTTCTGAGATAACAATATAAAAGAGTAAAGTGCAAACAGAACCCTGTAAAAATCCCCTAACGTTTGACTTTCTAGGTATCAGGGTACCCCCAATATTTGGATCCCACTGCCGCACGTTTTCTGAGATAACAATATAAAAAAGTAAAGTGCAAACAGAACATTCTGAAAAATCCACTAACATTTGGCTGTCTAGGTACCAGGGTACCCCCAATATTTGGATCCCACTGCCGCACATATTCAGGGGTAACAATATAAAAGAGTAAAGTGCAAACAGAACACTCTGTAAAAATCCCCTAACATTTGGCTTTGTAGGTATCAATATTCGGATCCCACTGCCGCACATCTTTGAGATAACAATAAAACAGATAAAAAGGCAAACAGAACCTTAACACACAAACATTGTTTTATCAACAGCTTGCCTTAATTAAGGCAATTGTCTATAAACCCGATATTCTGAGGATTGCGGGATTTGTGTTGTGGGATTTGAGGGAGGCTCATAGTTGTATGGACCATATGGGTGCTGTGGGTAGGCTGTGTCTTGCTGTTGTGCTTGTGTGGTAATCTCTAGAGTACGTGCAAATGTGCGCTCAAAAAATTACATCTGCCTCTCATGCATGGTCATTAACTGCGTCATAAATGATTGATGCATTTCCTTTTCGGACGCAAGATATCTCTCAATTCGTAAATCTTTCTGGGAATTCAGCTCACTATCCGCCTCACACAGGTGCTCCACGATAATGGACATCATTGCTCTGACCGTTTGTTCTGTTTTGTTCAGTTTCTTTTTCTGCTGTGGAACGTTGTAGACTGTGAAGGGGAGGAAAATAATGTAATCAACAATGATTATAGATAAAAATAGCAGTGGTAGCATATACGTGTTTGTGGCCTTTTCCCACCTGCACACTAGCTATACTCTGCAACATTACCATGTGCCAATCATTGACAAGGCAAAACCACAGTGTTGACTGGAGCACCCTCACTGCTACTTAAATAGCTAAACCTTGTTGAGGAATTAACCTTAAACTCGCAGCCCTCCAGCTGTTGTGGAACTACACATCTCAGCATGCCTTTACATAGATTTTGTAAAGCAACTGCTGCTACGGTGAGGGACAGGTCATGTCAGATGTGAGGGACAGGTCATGTTAGACTAGCTTAATTAGCTTCTACGAGGAAGTGAGCAATAATCTTGATCAAGGAAAAGCAGTGGATGTGGACTTCCTAGATTTTGCAAAAGCCTTCGATACAGTTCCTCACAGGAGACTGATGATCAAATTAAAGGAGATTGGCCTAGGAAAAACTATTTGCACATGGATAAGCAGCTGGTTGGATAGCAGGGTACAGCGAGTAGTGGTCAACGGGAAGTCCTCAACCTGGTCCCCAGTAGTAAGCGAAATACCACAAGGGTCCATACTCGGACCACTACTGTTCAACATATTTATCAATGACCTAGAAATAGGCCTGGAAAGCACAGTGTCAATCTTTGCAGATGATACTAAACTGTGTAAGGTAATTAATTCAGAATTGGATGTGGAGTCCTTGCAGAATGATCTATCTAAACTTGAACTCTGGGCGTCTAAATGGAAAATGAGGTTCAATACAGACAAATGCAAGGTTATGCATTTTGGGACTAAAAACAAACTTGCATCCTACATATTAAATGGGGAACGCCTAGGGGAAACAGAGTTGGAAAAAGATTTGGGGGTATTCATTGATAATAGGCTTAATAACCGTACACAATGTCAAAACGCAGTAAAGAAGGCAAGCAAGGTGCTAGCGTGCATAAAAAGGGGAATTGAGACAAGGGACTCGGATGTAATCATGCCGCTGTATAAGCTGTCCACACCTGAAATATTGTGTTCAGTTTTGGGCACCATTGTATAAAAAAGACATCAGTAAACTCGAAAGTGTTCAAAGGCGAGCTACTAAATTGATTATAGGCCTAGAAGGACTGGACTATAAGGAAAGACTTACTAGGCTAAATATGTATACACTAGAAAAGAGGTGCCTAAGAGGAGATATTATTAATATCTTCAAATATGTAAAGGGACATCACAAAGAGTTATCAGAGGAATTATTTATTAAAAGAACACAGTTTAGGACACGTGGGCACTCGCTGCGACTGGAGGAGAGAAAGTTCCGAACGCAATAGAGGAAAGGGTTCTTCACTGTTAGGGCAATCAGGATGTGGAATTTACTGCCAGGGAAGGCGAAGGTGGTAATAGCGGACTCTGTAATTGGATTTAAAAAAGGAATGGATAAATTTCTGAATGAAAAAGCTATCCAAGGTTATAATACTTAAAATATCAACGTGGTTAATCTGGGGCTAACATGAGTTATAGTAGCCAACTAGTCATAAAAATAAGAATTTACTTACCGATAATTCTATTTCTCGTAGTCCGTAGTGGATGCTGGGGACTCCGTAAGGACCATGGGGAATAGCGGCTCCGCAGGAGACTGGGCACAAAAGTAAAGCTTTAGAACTACCTGGTGTGCACTGGCTCCTCCCCCCATGACCCTCCTCCAAGCCTCAGTTAGGATACTGTGCCCGGATGAGCGTACACAATAAGGAAGGATTTTGAATCCCGGGTAAGACTCATACCAGCCACACCAATCACACCATATAACTTGTGATCTAAACCCAGTTAACAGCATGATAACAGAGGAGCCTCTAGAAAAGATGGCTCACTACAGCAATATCCCGATTTTTTTTTTTGGTAACAATAACTATGTACCAGTATTGCAGACAATCCGCACTTGGGATGGGCGCCCAGCATCCACTACGGACTACGAGAAATAGAATTATCGGTAAGTAAATTCTTATTTTCTCTGACGTCCTAGTGGATGCTGGGGACTCCGTAAGGACCATGGGGATTATACCAAAGCTCCCAAACGGGCGGGAGAGTGCGGATGACTCTGCAGCACCAAATGAGAGAACTCCAGGTCCTCCTCAGCCAGGGTATCAAATTTGTAGAATTTTTCAAACGTATTTGCTCCTGACCAAGTAACTGCTCGGCAAAGTTGTAAAGCCGAGACCCCTCGGGCAGCCGCCCAAGATGAGCCCACCTTCCTTGTGGAATGGGCTTTTACAGATTTTGTCTGTGGCAGGCCTGCCACAGAATGTGCAAGCTGAATTGTACTACAAATCCAACGAGCAATAGTCTGCTTAGAAGCAGGAGCACCCAGCTTGTTGGGTCCATACAGAATAAACAACGAGTCAGATTTTCTGACTCCAGCCGTCCTGGAAACCTATATTTCCAGGGCCCTGACAACGTCTAGCAACTTGGAGTCCTCCAAGTCCCTAGTAGCCGCAGGCACCACAATAGGTTGATTCAGGTGAAACGCTGAAAACCACCTTAGGGAGAAACTGAGGACAAGTCCTCAATTCCGCCCTGTCCGAATGGAAAATCAGATGAGGGCTTTTACAGGATAAAGCCGCCAATTCTGACACGCACCTGGCCCAGGCCAGGGCCAACAGCATGACCACTTTCCATGTGAGATATTTTAACTCCACATATTTAAGTGGTTCAAACCAATGTGACTTTTGGAACCCAAAAACTACATTTAGATCCCAAGGTGCCACTGGAGGCACAAAAGGAGGCTGTATATACAGTACCCCTTTCACAAACGTCTGAACTTCAGGGACTGAAGCTAGTTCTTTTTGGAAGAAAATTGACAGGGCCGAAATTTGAACCTTAATGGACCCCCATTTCAGGCCCATAGACACTCCTGTTTGCAGGAAATGTAGGAATCGACCTAGTTTAAAATTCCTCCGTCGGGGCCTTACTGGCCTCGCACCACGCAACATATTTTCGCCAAATGCGGTGATAATGTTTTGCGGTTATATCTTTCCTGGCTTTGATCAGGATAGGAATGACTTCATCCGGAATGCCTTTCTCCTTCAGGATCCGGCGTTCAACCGCCATGCCGTCAAACGCAGTCGCGGTAAGTCTTGGAACAGACAGGGTCCTTGCTGGAGCAGGTCCCTTCTTAGAGGTAGAGGCCACGGATCCTCCGTGAGCATCTCTTGAAGTTCCGGTTACCAAGTCCTTCTTGGCCAATCCGGAGCCCGAATATAGTGCTTACTCCTCTCCATCTTATAATTCTCAGTACCTTGGGTATGAGAGGCAGAGGAGGGAACACATAAACTGACTGGTACACCCACTGTGTTACCAGAGCGTCTACAGCTATTGCCGGAGGGTCCCTTGACCCGGCGCAATACTTGTCGAGTTTTATAAACATGTGGAAGACTTCTGGGTGAAGTCCCCACTTGCTGACAGTGCTATCACATGATTTTCCGCCCAGCAAAGAATCCTTGCAGCTTCTGCCATTGCCCTCCTGCTTCTTGTGTCACCCTGTCTGTTTACGTGGGTGACTGCCGTGATGTTGTCCGAATGGATCAACTCCGGGTGACCTTGAAGCAGAGGTCTTGCTGAGCTTAGAGCATTGTAAATGGCCCTTAGCTTCAGGATATTTATGTGAAGTGATGTCTCCAGGCTTGACCATAAGCTCTGGAAATTCCTTCCCTGTGTGACTGCTCCCCAGTCTCGCAGGCTGGCATCCGTGGTCACCAGGACCCAGTCCTGAATGTCGAATCTGCGAACCTCTAGAAGATGAGCACTCTGCAACCACCACAGGAGAGACACCCTTGTGCTTGGTGACAGGGTTATCCGCTGATGCATCTGAAGATGCGACCCGGACCATTTGTCCAGCAGGTCCCACTGGAAAGTTCTTGCGTGGAATCTGCCGAATGGGATTGCTTCGTAGGAAGCCACCATTTTTCCCAGAACCCTTTCATTGATGTACTGAGACTTGGCTCGGTTATAGGAGGTTCCCAACTAGCTCGGATAACTCCCTGACTTTCTCCTCCGGGAGAAACACCTTTTTCTAGACTGTGTCCAGGATCATCCCTAGGAACAGACGACGAGTCGTCGGAATCAGCTGCGATTTTGGAATATTGAGAATCCAATCGTGCTGCCGCAACACTACCTGAGATAGTGCTACACCGACCTCCAACTGTTCCCTGGATCTTACCCTTATCAGGGAATCGTCCAAGTAAGGGATAACTAAAATTCCCTTCCTTCGAAGGAGTATCATCATTTCGGCCATTACCTTGGTAAAGACCCGGGGTGCCGTGGACCATCCATACGGCAGCGTCTGAAACTGATAGTGACAGTTCTGTACCATAAACCTGAGGTACCCTTGGTGAGAAGGGTAAATTGGGACATGAAGGTAAGCATCCTTGATGTCCCGAGACATCATGTAGTCCCCTTCTTCCAGGTTCGCAATCACTGCTCTGAGTGACTCAATCTTGAATTTGAACCTCCGTATGTAAGTGTTCAAGATTTTAGATTTAGAAACGGTCTCACCGAGCCGTCCGGCTTCGGTACCACAACAGTGTGGAATAATACCCCGTTCCCTGTTGCAGGAGGGGTACCTTGATTATCACCTGCTGGGAATACAGCTTGTGAATGGCTTCCAAAACTGCCTCCCTGTCAGAAGGAGACATCGGTAAAGCCGACTTTAGGAAACGGCGAGGGGGAGACGTCTCGAATTCCAATTTGTACCCCTGAGATACCACCTGAAGGATCCAGGGGTCTACTTGCGAGTGAGCCCACTGCGCGCTGAAATTCATTGAGACGGGCCCCCACCGTGCCTGATTCTGCTTGTAAAGCCCCAGCGTCATACTGAGGGCTTGGCAGAGGCGGGAGAGGGCTTCTGTTCCTGGGAACTGGCTGATTTCTGCAGCCTTTTTCCTCTCCCTCTGTCACGGGGCAGAAATGAGGAACCTTTTGCCCGCTTGCCCACGAAAAGACTGCGCCTGATAATACGGCGTCTTTTATGTTGAGAGGCGACCTTGGGTACAAACGTGGATTTCCCAGCTGTTGCCGTGGCCACCAGGTCTGAAAGACCGACCCCAAATAACTCCTCCCCTTAATAAGGCAATACTTCCATATGCCGTTTGGAATCCGCATCACCTGACCACTGTCGTGTCCATAACCCTCTACTGGCAGAAATGGACAACGCACTTAGACTTGATGCCAGTCGGCAAATATTCCGCTGTGCATCACGCATATATAGAAATGCATCTTTTAAATGCTCTATAGGCAATAATATACTGTCCCTATCTAGGGTATCAATATTTTCAGTCAGGGAATCCGACCACGCCAACCCAGCACTGCACATCCAGGCTGAAGCGATTGCTGGTCGCAGTATAACACCAGTATGTGTGTAAATACATTTTAGGATACCTTCCTGCTTTCTATCAGCAGGATCCTTAAGGGCGGCCATCTCAGGAGAGGGTAGAGCCCTTGTTCTTACAAGCGTGTGAGCGCTTTATCCACCCTAGGGGGTGTTTCCCAACGCACCCTAACCTCTGGCGGGAAAGGATATAATGCCAATAACATTTTAGAAATTATCAGTTGTTATCGGGGGAAACCCACGCATCATCACACACCTCATTTAATTTCTCAGATTCAGGAAAACTACAGGTAGTTTTTCCTCACCGAACATAATACCCCTTTTTGGTGGTACTCGTATTATCAGAAATGTGTAAAACATTTTTCATTGCCTCAATCATGTAACGTGTGGCCCTACTGGAAGTCACATTTGTCTCTTCACCATCGACACTGGAGTCAGTATCCGTGTCGGCGTCTATATCTGCCATCTGAGGTAACGGGCGCTTTAGAGCCCCTGACGGCCTATGAGACGTCTGGACAGGCACAAGCTGAGTAGCCGGCTGTCTCATGTCAACCACTGTCTTTTATACAGAGCTGACACTGTCACGTAATTCCTTCCAACAGTTCATCCACTCAGGTGTCGACCCCCTAGGGGGTGACATCACTATTACAGGCAATCTGCTCCGTCTCCACATCATTTTTCTCCTCATACATGTCGACACAAACGTACCGACACACAGCACACACACACAGGGAATGCTCTGATAGAGGACAGGACCCCACTAGCCCTTTGGGGAGACAGAGGGAGAGTTTGCCAGCACACACCAGAGCGCTATATATATATATATACAGGGATAACCTTATATAAGTGTTTTTCCCCTTATAGCTGCTGTATTTTTAATACTGCGCGTAATTAGTGCCCCCCTCTCTTTTTTAACCCTTTCTGTAGTGTAGTGACTGCAGGGGAGAGCCAGGGAGCTTCCCCCCAACGGAGCTGTGAGGGAAAATGGCGCCAGTGTGCTGAGGAGATAGGCTCCGCCCCCTTCTCGGCGGCCTTATCTCCCGTTTTTCTGTGTATTCTGGCAGGGGTTAAATTCATCCATATAGCCCAGGAGCTATATGTGATGCATTTTTTGCCATCCAAGGTGTTTTTATTGCGTCTCAGGGCGCCCCCCCCCCAGCGCCCTGCACCCTCAGTGACCGGAGTGTGAAGTGTGCTGAGAGCAATGGCGCACAGCTGCAGTGCTGTGCGCTACCTTGTTGAAGACAGGACGTCTTCTGCCGCCGATTTTCCGGACCTCTTCTGTCTTCTGGCTCTGTAAGGGGGCCGGCGGCGCGGCTCTGGGACCTATCCATGGCTGGGCCTGTGATCTGTCCCTCTGGAGCTAATGTACAGTAGCCTAAGAAGCCCAATCCACTCTGCACGCAGGTGAGTTCGCTTCTTCTCCCCTTAGTCCCTCGATGCAGTGAGCCTGTTGCCAGCAGGTCTCACTGAACATAAAAAACCTAAAACTAAACTTTTCACTAAGCAGCTCAGGAGAGCCACCTAGTGTGCACCCTTCTCGTTCGGGCACAAAAATCTAACTGAGGCTTGGAGGAGGGTCATGGGGGGAGGAGCCAGTGCACACCAGGTAGTTCTAAAGCTTTACTTTTGTGCCCAGTCTCCTGCGTAGCCGCTATTCCCCATGGTCCTTACGGAGTCCCCAGCATCCACTAGGACGTCAGAGAAACATTATTTAGCAAGTACGTAGAATCATCACAATTTAAAACAGGTTGAACACGATGGGCAATTTGCCTCTATTCAACCTCAAATACTATGTTACTATGTTACTGTGGCAGGGCATGCTAGGATGTGTAGTGCAACATAAGCTGGAGGGCATGGAGTACTTACACCCCTGCTGTACAGTGGTTTGTATGTATGTAAATGTTTGTAAATAGTAATACTTACTATTTGAGCGCAAAGTCGTGGTCTTGGGGGGTTGCAACGTCTCCGCCTGAGACTCTGCGATCGCACACTTGCAAAGCGAAATTACACTCCCCCGTGGGCGGCGACTATGATTTGCACGGCTGCAAAAAGTTGCTAGCGACCGATCAACACGGAATCAGGACCAATATGTGGTATAGGCGAGCGTACCTCTACACCACACAGGTCAAACCTTGTGACAATTATTTAGATTGAATATTAATAACCCCTTTTTTTAGAGTAAAAAATATACAGCACAGGACTGCACCACTGAACTTATATTGCAGCACCACTGGACTGGATTTATACAGCAGTACCACTGGAATTATACTGCAGTATCACTGGAATTATACGGCAGTACCACTGGAATTATACGGCAGTACCACTGGACTGGATTTATACGGAAATATCACTGGATTTATATGCCAGTACCACTGGAATTATACGTCAGTACCACTGGATTTATACAACAGTACCACTGGATTTATACGGCAGTACCACTGGACATATATGGCAGTATCACTGGACTGGATTTATACGCCAGTTCCGCTGGAATTATACGGCAGTACCACTGGACATATACGGCAGGGTCACTGGACATATATACGGCAGTATCACTGGACTGGATTTATATGCCAGTACCACTGGAATTATATGGGAGTACCACTGGACATATACTGCAGTATCACTGGATTTATATGGCAGTACTGCTGGACATATACAGCAG
This sequence comes from Pseudophryne corroboree, assembly GCF_028390025.1. NCBI lineage: Eukaryota > Metazoa > Chordata > Amphibia > Anura > Myobatrachidae > Pseudophryne > Pseudophryne corroboree. The sequence goes on from NC_086444.1 coordinate 470,502,063, forward strand.
GATCACTGGATTTATACAGCAGTACCACTGGACTTATATGGCAGGATCACTGGACATATACGGCAGTATCACTGGAATTATACAGCAGTACCACTGGACTTATATGCCAGTACCACTGGATTTATACAACAGTCCCACTGGATTTATACGGCAGTACCACTGGACATATACGGCAGTATCACTGGATTTATACGACTGTACCACTGGACATATATACAGCAGTATCACTGGACTGGATTTATAGATTTATACGCCAGTACCACTGGAATTATACGGCATGACGACTGAACATATACACCAGTACCACTGGAATTATATGGCAGTACCACTAGATTTATACGCCAGTACCACTGGAATTATATGGCAGTACCACTGGACATATACGGCAGTATCACTGGATTTATACGGCAGTACCGCTGGACATATACGGCAGGATCACTGGACATATACGGCAGTATCACTGGACATATACGGCAGTATCACTGGACATATACGGCAGTATCACTGGACATATACGGCAGTACTACTGGACATATACGGCAGTACTACTGGACATATACGGCAGCACAGGGACACTACCATTGTACTGATGCAGGACAACACAGCACCACTGCAATGGACTGGACTTATACAGCAGCACTGGACATATGGCAGTAGAGGACACCACCACCGTGACTGGACTGATGCAGCACAAAACACTACCATTGTACTGATGCAGGACAACACAGCACCACTGCAATGGACTGGACTTATACAGCAGCACTGGACATATGGAAGCAGAGGACACCACCACTGTGACTGGACTGAAGCAGCACAAGACACTACCACTAAACTGATGCAGGACACTGAGGACGGAGACACGTCCTCTCTCTACACTCTCCAATACCGGAGTGAAAATGGCAGCGACGCGCGGCTCCTTATCGAAACCCCGCGAGAATCTGACAGCGGGATGATGCCGTTTTGCCTTGTTCTGGTTTCTGAGCCAGGTGGGAAAACCTGAGCCTGACTCGGATCTGGTCTCTGGTAGTGAAGTTTGGGGGGTTCGGTTCTCAGGGAACCGAACCCGCTCATCTCTAATTTTAATATACAGTACTGTATAAGAAGCTAAGCATAAACACTTGCAAGTTCTGTTGATGCATTTTATACCTGCATTTTTCCCTAAATTGCTCTACATGAGGCTCTAAGTGTGAAACTGGCAATCCTGTTAAGTTTAAATGGCTATGGCATAGGTTCTCAAACGCGCTCATCGAGGCACCCCAATTGTCCAGGTTTTAAGTTTATCCATGCTTGGCCATAGGTGACTTAATTAGCACCTCAGTCAATTTGATTTAATCATCTGAGATGAGCCATAAATAGCCCTAAAACCTGGACCATTGGGGTACCTGGAGGAGCTCGTTTGAGGGCCTCTGGGCTCTGGGGATGGTAAGTGTTGCATTAGCTTTTTATGTTTATTTTATGAGGGAACTCCGGGCAGAATCATAAATTGTTTTGGATTGATGGATTTGCTCACATGTATTGTAGAAGATTACATGGAATAAAAGTGTAACTAAAAATGAAAACACTTCTTTATAAATGTATGTGATTTGTATCGACATACATGAACAGAACATTTTGCAACAAAAATGATCTTGGACGATGTATGCAGAGCAACTACAACAGAAAATTAAACCAAGCATAGATTTAGCAACTACAGTATAGGGCAATTTAAAATGGTCAAACTGTGGAACTATTAAGTGAAGGGGTATAAGAGGTGCTTATTTTGGCAACACATGCTGACTTTCTATCCGAAGTAGTAATAGAAAAAAAATCATAGCATAAAATAGTCTCTCCCAAGGTGACGTTAAAGCGATTTAGCAATACTGTTCCTTTGTCACACACTACAGCAAATTATTTGTCAAGATGCACAAACAGGGCTTTGATGTGCCGGTGAAGGAGGGTTTCACCATTAGAAAATACTGTGTTTCCTAGTTGGAAATCAGCATGTTACATTGGCTATAATCAAAATGAATCATTAACATTTAATAAAAAGTAAAATAAAATAGATTTCTTAGAATGTTTTACATTCATTTAAAAATTATTGTGGCAGAAATACATGTATATACAAAAAAATAGTTATTTAACAATATTAAGTATTATATGTTTTATTAGAATAATCTATAGTTGATACAAGATAATTAAACCAGTACTTTATGATGTATGTGTGCAATTCAAAATCACTTTTTACAAATCCTTTCTACAAAATACAAAAAAAAGTGTTAAATTGCTTTATATATTAAACCAGAACATTTATAATATATAGATTGCCAACGTTGATTATTTTTACATTTTGCCAGGTATAGAGCAGAATGGATACAATAATGTTTTGATTGACAGCAAGACAATTGGAGAGCTAATCAACTCTTTAAAATAATACGTATAGCAGAATGGTTAAGAGAATGAAAATCATCTGCTAGAAGCATAATGGTAGGGATTTCAAAATGGAAAAAAAAATTACAGATGAGAGACTAACGTTACAGGTGATGAAAAAATAATTGCAACATGGAAAAAGACAGAAAATGATAAGGAAAAAAAATGAGCTTCAAGACAGAAATTAAAGAATGAGAAAAATGTACTGGGATAGAGAAGATGAAATGTCACCAGTTAAGGGGAGAAGTAAAAAGGTTATTGGAAAACAGAGACAGAAATACTAAAATGGCTTGGACGAGCCCTTTAGTGTATTTATATGTCAGGTAAAGTGACTGAGCAGTCAGAAGTCAGCAGGGAGATTACCTAATAAAAAAATAGTTCTAGTGAAATTCTGTCAAGCAACTCATTATTCTAATTTCTGGGAACAGTGACAACCTTTCCAGATTTATACTTTTAATACAATATATACAGTGAGGGAGTAATTTAGAGTTGGACAAACCAAACCCAAGGTTAAATAATGTTTTATAAGACAAAATGGAAGTTAGAGGGAAGAACAAAGCAACAGCTTGGAGGTGTGTAACAGCGGTAAGGTTGTGGACATATTCTGGAAGTATGGCATGCCCTTACTCTAGTAAGCTAAAAAGAGTGCATATGGGAGTGTAAAATTAGCAGCTTCCTTCAAGTTAAATGGAATAAGTCAAATGGTACAGTAGGAGCACTTCTAGAGGGACATTTATAAAGATACAGGTTTTTAGAAGTGGATATGTTCCCCATACCAACCATTCATATTCTAGAGTACTTATCATTTATCTTGCACCTTCTGGAAGATAATAGCTAGAATCAGATTGGTTGCTATGAGCGACATCTTCACTTTTAAAAATCCACACATTAGTAAATAATATTTACTAAATATACCCCCTAGTGTTGTTCCGAGTGTTTAGTGTGAGACTAGTGTCTAAATCTAACTGAACAAGCCTGGAGCGGGAACAGCTAGATTGTGAGTAGACCTCAATAATCAGGCAATTTTTGAGTGTCACTTACTGCCTTTTTATCTCCACTGCATGCAGTGATTTGGCTTCGGCTAAGAAGTGGGCTGATGCTAAACACAATCAGGCTGGTCAAGTATATCTAAACAGAAGACTAGATTAATAAGAGCCTGCTGCAGCTCAACTGGTAAGAATACAGGTCACAGCGTAAAAGGTGCAAGTTAAAGCCCCATAAGGTGCATCAGTGCTTTTTCTCGCATGAATAGTACTTTGACTTCAATATGACCACCAATTAACTTGTATAAATCACATCAAAAGCTCACCATGACCTAACTGTTTTCTCATTTTTTTATGGATTTCCTTGATCATTCTTTTATCTCCAATACTCAGTTACCAAGGGGCCCATTTATGCATATAGCATGTGATCGCATATAGCATGTGACTCGGCTGGATGTATCACCCTACACATGCAGGGACAAGGGCTCCAAAAGGAGCCTGTCCCTGCAATGTGCTAAGTGGGGTGACTGGGCTTCTGTGCATGCACTGTAGCCTTACCGCCATGCACAGGTACCATTTCCAGTGTAGTAACCCCAACAGTACCCCAAATTCAAATTACACCACACAGTAGTGCCCCTTATTTACGTTAAGACACACTATAGTACCCTTTATGAACATTAGACCTTACAGTAGTAGGGAGTGCCTCTTGCACATAATGCCACACAGTAGTAATACCTCCTACACATTATGCCACACAGTAGTAGTACCCCTTACACATAACACACAGTTGCAGCACCCCTTACACATTATGCCCATACAGTAGTAGTGCCCCTTACACATTATGCCCACACAGGAGAAGTGCCCTTTGCACATTATGCCACACAGTAGTAATGCCCCTTACACATTATACCAATAGTAATAGTTTCCTTTACATATTATGCCCACGGTGCTCTCTCTTCTATATGATGCTATCACCTTGTCACTGACACTTTAACAGTGTCTAACACACTGTTAGTCTGTTTTGACTCTGCCAACTTACTTGTACACCCCACAGGAGCAGCTCCTCACTCACTCTAAGTGCGCTGCACATCACTGTGGGAGTGTGGAGAGGAGAGATGACATGACGTCCCAGATGAAAGCCAGAGAAGGCAGATTGAATCAGGAAGGGAGGTAAAGGAGTTAAATGTACCATGACTAATAAACATTATATATATATATGTTTAAAAAAGTGAAAGGAATAGTGCTAAAGCTCAGCAGAACAGGGTTCCCTGAAAGTGCTGGCTAGAAAGTGCAGGGTGCAAAAAGCAGGAAGGAATGACAGGTCTAATAGAAATAATAGCAGGTGACACAAGGACAACCCTCAAAACAACCTGCTGCAAAGCAATGCCCACTTGTTATGGCAATCAATATAAATAAGAATATATGTGCAAAAAGAATCCAAACTGCCCTATTGGGGAGAAAACCCACAGAATGCACAATGTCCGCTGCCTTGTGGTATTAAGTGAGTGATGTACAGCACCCAGTATTCCCAGATCGTCACCGATATTGGTACTGACTGGGCCCAACACTGCTTAGTTTCCAAGATCAGCCGGAATTGGACGTTTGCCAGTGTGGTATGGCTGTAAATATCACTAGACCAACATATGTTGTCTACTGGGGAATCCCATATAGGTAGCTGGAATCTGATACTGCTAAATACAACACCAAAGATGGACAATAAGCTGCACATAGTGAGCAAGAGGGGGTCTGCATGGTGGATGTTGAAAGCGAGGGTGAAAGGAAAGGTGTCACTGCTAGTGAAGTGGGGATCTGTCAGGATCGAGTCTCTAAATATATATAGACACACGGTGGTGTCTGACAGCACATAGCATGCAATGAACATCGATAACAGGACACACGGCGGTGTCTAAGAAAATTAAACCAAACAGCGGAATGCAGAGTCCAACAAAAAGTCACTATAATATGTCACAGGAAACAACCTAAACGAAAATCTTCATTGAGGCCAATCGGAGTAAGGCAATTAAGTCTGTGTATCCATTGTAGTACTAGTTGTAGCAAAATTCTGTCCCGATCACCCCCACGTTGTAGGGGCGGTATGTGATCAATGATACAACATTTGAGCTGGTTAACAGTATGATGTGCATCCTTGAAGTGTCTTGCGACCGGTAAGTTAGTAAAGTCTTTTGAGGTGTCTGTGGCAATTAAGCACTTCTTGATAGATGAGCGGTGTTGGCTGAGCCATTCTTTCATCATTCTACATACAGACGGTTGCATGGGCATCTCAGAATGTGAACAACAAATCTACTGTTACAGTCCAGCCTATATTTTATGGAATATTCCCTCCCATCAGTGGGATTTTTGAAGCGATTGCCTATTATCAGAAAAGAGCACCAGATCTTTACCGCTTTACCGAGATCTCGGCAGTGATGAGGGCATTCGTATGAATACACCATCGGTCAAAACGCGGCTGTTTAAGTATGAATCTCGGTCATTTACTAAGAAGTGCAAAGCAAAAAAAAATAAAAAACACTGCCGTGAAAAAATACAACTCGTAAAAAAGTGCTAAAAAAAACAGACCTGCTTTTTTGAGCCGTGATTGGATAGGCATGCACGGATCCATGAGATCCGTGCATGTATATCAGTGGGAAGGGGTGGGAAAGTGTTAATTTTTTGAAAAAAAATTGCGTGGGGTCCCCCCTCCTAAGCATAACCAGCCTCGGGCTCTTTGAGCCGATCCTGGTTGCAGAAATATGGGAAAGAAAATGACAGGGGTTCCCCCATATTTAAGCAACCAGCATCGGGCTCTGTGCCTGGTCCTGGTTCCAAAAATACGGGGGACAAAAAGCGTAGGGGTCCCCCGTATTTTTAAAACCAGCACCGGGCTCCACTAGCTGGACAGATAATGCCACAGCCGGGGGTCACTTTTATACAGTGCCTTGCGGCCGTGGCATCAAATATCCAACTAGTCACCCCTGGCCGGGGTACCCTGGGGGAGTGGGGACCCCTTCAATCAAGGGGTCCCCCCCCCAGCCACCCAAGGGCCAGGGGTGAAGCCCGAGGCTGTCCCCCCCATCCAATAGGCTGCGGATGGGGGGCTGATAGCCTTTTTGTAAAAGTGATTGATATTGTTTTTAGTAGCAGTACTACAAGGCCCAGCAAGCCTCCCCCGCATGCTGGTACTTGGAGAACCACAACTATAAAAGTGACCCCCGGCTGTGGCATTATCTGTCCAGCTAGTGGAGCCCGGTGCTGGTTTCAAAAATACGGGGGACCCCTACTCTTTTTGTCTCCCGTATTTTTGGAACCAGGACCAGGCGCAGAGCCCGATGCTGGTTGCTTAAATATGGGGGAACCCCTGTCCATTTTTTCCCCATATTTCTGCAACCAGGATCGGCTCAAAGAGCCCGAGGCTGGTTCGCCTTAGGAGGGGGGACCCCACGCAATTTTTTTTTAACATTTAAACTTTATTTTTTTGTTTAACAAAGTGCACAATGAAGCCCAGCACGGATCTCTCAGATCCGGCCGAGATTCGTTGTATTAAAGTCGGCAGTGTTTTACAAGTCACTCACGTAAAACACTGCCTAAATAAACGAATGACATCAACATCGGAAAACCCGAAAATGCAGAATACGGCAGCTTAGTAAATTAGTCGTAATAAATTCAAAAAGTTGCAGTTTTACACTTTCGATGTCATTCGTGATTATTCTCCCACCAAATCGGGAGAATTACGAATGTTAGTAAATATACCCCATTGTGTATGAGTATCAAAGACATATACTAAACACACAAAAGGAAGATATTGGTTTTGTTGCAGCACCATAAGGGGTGGATTCCCTGTTGTATACCCCAGTGGGCTTTCTGGGGACTAAGTAATTTAACAGGTGATCCACACTACTAAAACCCCTAGCCTAAATCGATTGGCCCCACTACTGCTTTGCTTCCCATTTGGGAGGCCGGCCATCAATATACTGCACTGTGCATAGCAATATGTTCCAAAGCTTATTTTCCCTACCCATCCCTATTGTCTGCACTCAAGATCCTGGGATCATATAAAAACTGAACTCTTTATGGGGATTGCATTAATGTTATGTGGGTGGTAGGTAGTACACAAATAATAAAAGCAACTCCAAAAGATCTTCTAGCACTGACCAGGCACCACAACTGAAAGAATGCTTCCTACTTAAAGGATAAGATTGATAAAATCCAAGATGAAATGGTATGCTCTAACTCAGCCAGTGACCTGCTCAATTCCCTACCTGAACCCTCTGGCACTCTCATTTCCTTTGTTCCCACAAGTGAAGATGAAGTATCAACACTCTTTTCATCCTCCTACTCCACTACCTCTACTCTTGATCCTATACCCTCGCAAGTCAGTAAAACTTACTGTGCTTATCCCAACCTTAACTAAAATCTGTAATCTTTCTCTCCACTGGTATCTTTCCTTCGCTGTTTAAGCATGCAGTAATTACTCCCATTCTAAAAAAAACACAACTCTGACCCAAACACACTCTCTAACTACCATCCCATTTCTCAGCTACCATGTCCCTCCAAGCTACTTGAGAGACTTGCCTACACTCGCCTTACACACTTTCTCAACTCTCACAACTTATTGGACCCACTTCAGTCAGGCTTTCGTGCCCAACACTCCACAGAGACAGCACTGACCAAAGTAGTGAATGATCTGGTCACTGCTAGATGGAAAGGCCATTACATACTTTTTATTCTTCTAGATCTCTCTGCTGCTTTTGACACCGTTGATCACTCTCTTCTCATACAAACACTACAATCCCTAGGTCTTCAGGACACAGCCCTTACTTGGTTCTCATCCTACCTATCTAATCGCTCTTTCAGTGTTCACTTCTCTGATTCTACCTCTTATTCTCTACCTCTATCAGTTGGAGTACCGCAGGGCTCAGTCTTGGGTCCTCTGCTGTTCTCAATCTATACCTCATCTCTCGGTATTCAGATTTCAGCATCATTTGTACACTGATGATACTCAAATCTACCTATCCCCAGATTTATCACTATCTGTATTGGTTCATGTCACTGAATGCCTGTCTGCCATTTCATCTTTGATGTCATCTCGCCACCTGAAACTCAGAATTATTCAAAACAGAATTATTTTCCCACCAGCCAAGAGTAGTTACCAACCTGATATCTCCATAACTGTTGACAATGCAACTATCCACCCTACCTCACAAGCTCGCTGACTAGGTGTCATCCTTGACTCTGAACTGTCCTTTGTTCCACACATTCAATCTGTCTCTAAAACATGTTACATGCATCTAAAAAAAAAATCCAAAATAAGCCATTATCTTACACAACACACTACAAAAACTCAAATCCATGCACTCATCATCTCCCGCATTGATTATTGTAATAGTCTCCTTACTGGTCTTCCCAAACATAGACTCTCACCACTACAATCCATTTTAGATGCAGCTACGAGGCTAATCTTCCTCGCTAGACGGTCTTCTGCTGATCCGCTCTGTCAGTCCCTCCATTGGTTAATGGTATTCTACCATGTTAAATATAAAATACTTTTACTTACATACAAGGCTGTTAACCAAACTGCACCATCATACATATATTCACCCATCTCAAAATATCTCCCTACCAGATCTCTACGCTCTGCACAAGATCTGCATCTCTCATCCACATTTATTACTTGTTCCCACTCAAAATTACAGGACTATATCCGGGCTTCACTCACTCTGTGGAATGCCCTCCTATGCACAATAAGACTTACCTCTAGTCTCCAAACCTTTAAACATTCCCTGAAAACTCACCTCTTCAGACAAGCCTATCAAATTCCATACCCACCCACATAACCTTCAATGCTACCCTATCCAATTACATCCTTTCTGTACAGTCCACATATCCTCACATATGTTGTCTTCCAACATTGCTGGGTGATCATATCATACAACCCATTAAGAATCTAGCAATCTGGTGGACCATTATGTGATAGGTAGCATCTATCCTTGTGTATCAATGCCTATTTCCTTACAGATTGTAAGCTTGCGAGCAGGGCTTTCCTACCTCTATATCTGTCTGTTTTTGCACAGTTTTGTTCTATAACTGCTCTAACTGTAAAGCGCAATGGAATATGCTGTGCTATATAAGAAATTTTTACATATACCACTTCATATAAAATAAACCAGTCAATGTATTCCCATATGAAGAGTAGATTATGACATATAAACTAATTACATATGCATATGAGATAGATAGATAGATAGATAGATAGAGAATAAACATAGTGGTGTCAGTAAGAAAAAAAAAGATTAATTATAATATATATATATATATATATATATATATATATATATATATATCAGCAATTAGAAAACCACAGCACTCGCCACCCCAGAAGCGGGGTGCAGTATCCGCACTCGCCACTAATAGGGTGGGGTGCATGTAGCCCATGGCCACCTACTCAAAAATATAGAAACAAAAAGTTCAGCACTCACCAAAATGAGCTCACTTATCCTCACAACATCAATAAATAAATGAATAAATGATGGGGGTTTAGTTAGTGAATTGGCCAATGCACAAGAGCCTGCATACCGCTCGCCAAGGTACCCCACCTTCATGCAGGTCCTACACCCTCACAAAATCATAAAAATTAAAACCTGGCAACTGTATCACATAATATAACTGCAAATATGCCCACTTGGTGTAAGGTGTATCTGCCATGAACTGCATGGCTTTTAAAAGGTACACTAGTCACCTGACACTGGCTGATAAATTACTAAAGGGCAGCTGACACAGGTTTAAGATAATTGGGGTGCATGAACAAAGTTTGGCAAGTGCTGTGGTTTTCTATTTGCTGGTATATTTCAGGGTTAATCCTTGGTTAACTCATTAACTGTGGCCACAAACTTTGTTCACGCACCCCAATTATCTTAAACCTGAGGAAAATGACATGCCTGCTAAGAGTCTTTATTGATCCAGACACCAGGAGTGCCGCGTCCATTGCCTATATGCTTGATCTATCACGGGGGCACCCGGTGCAGCAATTCATTCTAAAGGAGAGCTGGATCACATGGACACTATATATATATATATATATATATATATATATATATATATATATATATATATTTATTTTGCAAAGTTGCACTCACAAGATTTATAAATATTCACAACAGCTGGGGTGCTTGTATCCAGAGACATTAGCAGTTCAGGCAGGGTCCCAAAAATATATGTTTACTGAAGGAATGCACTTACCAGTCTTGTACAAAGTGAAAAACGTATTTTATTCAACCTCACATCAACAGGTACACAGGGTCAAGGTCTTAGGTTGGATTAAAAACCATTTTTCACTTTGTACAAGACTGGTGAGTGCACTCCGTCAGTAAACGTATGTGTATACAGGTTGAGTATCCCATATCCAAATATTCCGAAATGCGGAATATTCCGAAATACGGACTTTTTTGAGTGAGAGTGATATAGTGAAACCTTTGTTTTTTGATGGCTCAATGTACACAAACTTTGTTTAACACACAAAGGGGCAGATGTATTAACCTGGAGAAGGCATAAGGAAGTGATAAACCAGTGAGATGTGCAAGGTGATAAAGGCACCAGCCAATCAGCTCCAATATGTAAATTAATAGTCAGGATCTGATTGGCTGGTGTGTGTCAGAGTCGGTTTAGTTTGTGTCCCCGGAGGGGGCGCTAGTGGGTCAGTGGAGGTAGGTGGAATGAAGTGAGGAGGCAGTACTGGGTTTCTGCGCATGTGCACAATGTAGATTTATTAATAACAGAAAAGTCCAGATAATAATGCAGCAGAAAGTAAACAAACGAATGCAATGGAAATGACAATGGTAACGGCAATGGAATAGTATGGTTTGAAACTGAAAGTCTATGGCAAAGTTTGTAATGCAGAAATGGAACCAGAGTAATTAAAACGTGGAGCCAGCAGAGGTGGAATAATGGTAGCAAACCTGGTAGCAATGCAGGAGACTAGATGGTAATGTTCACTGTGCTGTTGGAAGTGCACAATCAGCATGCAGGCTGAATCACAGGTGAGATGACGGAATGCACCTGGAGAGGGAGTCTCTACTGCTGTAGGCTGGAGCACACTGCAGGTGTAGAAGGTGTGAAGCCAGAAAGGTATTGCTGGTGCTGGTACTTGTAGTTCCACGGAAGTAACAGGTACTGAAGAATATCCAGGAACACGGAGGATCAGGAGAATATCCAGGAACACGGAGGAACAGGAGAACAGGTCCAGACGCAGGAGTGACACAAAGTTCAGGACAACCTCTGACTCACCCTGCAGCTCCTGATATACCCCCTGACCGGCAGGTATTGGCTGGAGTGAGACGAGGAGGTGCGGCCAAGCTCCGGATTGGCTGCCGCAGTTACACTGGGGAAAACTGTCATGGCGGCGCCCATGACGCGGCCCGGCTGGGACGCGGCGCGCCTACACGCCCGTTGACTCCAGGGGCGCTCCCAGGCCTGAGATGGTATCCACGAGCAGGGCGACAGGTGACAGCAACATGCAGTGACCCCGGACGGAGTCCGCTCCGGCGGACGGACATAACAGCGGTAAGTCGATTCCTGACAGTGTGTTTATCACATTGCACATATCACTGGTTTATCACCTCCTTATGCCTTCTCCAGGTTAATACATCTGCCCCAAAGTTGTTAAAAATATTGTATTAAACGACCTTCAGGCTGTGTGTATAAGGTGTATATGAAACATAAATGAATTGTGTGAATGTAGATACACTTTGTTTAATGCACAAAGTTATAAAAAATATTGGCTAAAACTACCTTCAGGCTGTGTGTATAAGGTGTATATGTAACATAAATGCATTCTGTGCTTAGATTTAGGTCCCATCAACATGATATCTCATTATGATATGCAATTATTCCAAAATACGGAAAAATCCGATATCCAAAATACCTCTGGTCCCAAGCATTTTGGATAAGGGATACTCAACCTGTATATATATTATATATATAAATTATATATATATAAATTATATTATATATATATATATATATATATATAAATTATATATATATATATATATATATATATATATATTAGATCATTTTTATTTTGAGCAAAATTGAATTCACTTTGTTGTGACTATATTTTCAGAATTAACTACATTATATTATTCTTTTCTTATTATAATAATTATTTCCTAATAAAGTAACTGCAAAAGCAAGAATGTTAAATTCATTTCTTTAATTTTCGCAAAGATTAGTGCTAATATTTGTACTAATACTTATATTATAATGTATACTTATACAAATTTAAAAATAAAGATTAAAGTTAAATTTGAATTTTCAGAACTTCTTTATATCCTGTATAATATAATCACCTGGACATGCGGTACATTGTCTGTAGTTGTAGTGAGACCACTCTGCGAGGTGAACAGACCCCTGCTATAGGACTACTGTCCTTATGACTAGTGAAGACATACATTTTCCTCACCTAGGACCCAAATGTATTAAATCTTAAAAAGTGATAAGGTCGAGACAGATAAAGAGTGATAAATGACCAGTCAATCAGCTCCTAACTGCTATATTAAAGGCTGTATTTGAAAAATTACAGTTGGTAGCTGGTTGACTGGTACTTTCTCTCTCTTTATCCATCTCCACTTTAGCACTTTTTAAGGCTTAATACATTTTGGCCCACATTAGTTGTCAAGATGAGCGGGTTCGGTTCTCTGAGAACATTACGTCCCGAGCCCGGATCAGAGTCCTGCTTGGGATTTCCCGTGAGACTCAGAAACCAGAATGAGGCAAAATTTCATCATCCCACTGTCGGATTCTCGCAGGTTTTGCATTCTATATAAGTAGCCATGCGTCGCTGCCATTTTCACTCAAGTCCTGGAGAGTGTAGCGAGAGGATGTGTCTCCTCAGTGTCTGTGCGGGAAAGTGGTGTGGCACGTGGGCTGGCGACCTGCTCTTATGTGTCATTCCAGTGCTGTGTTGTGCTGCATCAGTCCAGTTGTGGTGTCCTGTGCTGCCATTAGTCCAGTGGCTGTGTCCTGTGCTGCCATAAGTCCAGTGCTGCTGCTGTATAAGTCCAGTGCAGTGGTGCTGTGTTGTGCTGCATCAGTCCAGTGGTGGTGTCCTGTGCTGCCATAAATCCAGTGCTGCTGCTGTATAAGTCCAGTGCAGTGGTGCTGTGTTGTGCTGCATCAGTCCAGTGGTGGTGTCCTGTGCTGCCATGAGTCCAGTGCTGCTGCTGTATTAGTCCAGTGCAATGTTGCTGTGTTGTGCTGCATCAGTCCAGTGGTGGTGTCCTGTGCTGCCATAAGTCCAGGAGTACTGCCATATAAGTCCAGTCCAGTGGTGCAGCCGTATAAGTTCAGGGGTACTGCCGTATAAATCCAGGGGTACTGCCGTATAAGTCATGGGGTACTGCAGCCATATAAGTCCAGTGGTACTACAGCTGTATAAGTCCAGGGGTACTGCCGTATAAGTCCAGTGGTACTGCCGTATAAGTCCAGTCCAGTGGTGCAGCCATATAAGTTCAGGGGTACTGCCATATAAGATATGGGGTACTGCCGTATAAGTCCAGTGGTACTGCCGTATAAGTCCAGTCCAGTGGTGCAGCCGTAAAAATTCAGGAGTACTGCTATATAAGTCCAGTGGTACTGACATATGAGTCTAGTCCAGCGGTGCAGCCGTATAAGTTCAGGGGTACTGCCATATAAGTTCATGGGTACTGCCGTATAAGTCAAGGGGTACTGCCGTATAAGTCCAGTCCAGTGGTGCAGCCGTATAAGTTCAGGGGTACTGCCGTATAAGTCCAGTGGTACTGCCGTATAAGTCCAGTCCAGTGGTGCAGCCATATAAGTTCAGGGGTACTGCCATATAAGATATGGGGTACTGCCGTATAAGTCCAGTGGTACTGCCGTATAAGTCCAGTCCAGTGGTGCAACCGTAAAAATTCAGGAGTACTGCTATATAAGTCCAGTCCAGTGGTGCAGCCGTATAAGTTCAGGGGTACTGCCGTATAAGTCATGGGGTACTGCCGTATAAGTCCAGTGGTACTGCCGTATAAGTCCAGTCCAGTGGTGCAGCTGTATAATTTCACGGGTACTGCCGTATAAGTCCAGTCCAGTGTTGCAGCCGTATAAGTTCAGGGGTATTGCCGTATAAGTTCACCAATATTGTGCGTGTATTAGACTCTCCTGGGGATTTGTGATATCGGACAACGCCACCAATATTGTGCATGCATTACATCTGGGCAAATTCCAGCATGTCCCATGTTTTGCACATACAATTAATTTGGTGGTGCAGAATTTTATGAAAAAATGACAGGGGTGTGCAGGAGATGCTGTCGGTGGCCCTAAAAATTGCGGCCCATTTTCGACATTCAGTCACTGTGTGACACTCCTAGATGGGCCAGGTGTTTGTGCCGCACACTTGTATCCCTTAGCAAAGTTATCCAGCTACCTCATTGCATCTCTTTTTCTTCTTTGCATCATGTGCTGTTTGAGGCCTAGTTTTTAAAAGTGCCATCCTGTCTGCCACTGCAGTGCCACTCCTAGATGGGCCAGGTGTTTGTGCCGTCCATTTGTGTCGCTTAGCAATTAGTGATGAGCACCGGAAATTTTTCGGGTTTTGGTTTTGGGTTCGGTTCCGCGGCCGTGTTTTGGGTTCGAACGCGTTTTGGCAAAACCTCACCGAATTTTTTTTGTCGGATTCGGGTGTGTTTTGGATTCGGGTGTTTTTTTCAAAAAACCCTAAAAAACAGCTTAAATCATAGAATTTGGGGGTCATTTTGATAACAAAGTATTATTAACCTCAATAACCATAATTTCCACTAATTTTCAGTCTATTCTGAACACCTCACAATATTATTTTTAGTCCTAAAATTTGCACCGAGGTCGCTGGATGGCTAAGCTAAGCGACCCAAGTGGCCGACACAAACACCTGGCCCATCTAGGAGTGGCACTGCAGTGTCACGCAGGATGGCCCTTCCAAAAAACACTCCCCAAACAGCACATGACGCAAAGAAAAAAAGAGGCGCAATGAGGTAGCTGTGTGAGTAAGCTAAGCGACCCTAGTGGCCGACACAAACACCTGGCCCATCTAGGAGTGGCACTGCAGTGTCACGCAGGATGGCCCTTCCAAAAAACACTCCCCAAACAGCAGCACATGACGCAAAGAAGAAAAAAAAGAGGCGCAATGAGGTAGCTGTGTGACTAAGATAAGCGACCCTAGTGGCCGACACAAACACAAGAGGAAGGGGATTTAGTGGTCAGTGGACTGCTTCCACTGTCACCCAAAGTTTTTGAACTTGTCACTGACTTATGATGAATGCGCTGCAGGTGACGTATAAGGGAGGATGTTCCGAGATAGTTAACGTCCTTACCCCTACTTATTACAGCTTGACAAAGGCAACACACGGCTTGACACCTGTTGTCTGCATTTGTGTTGAAATAATTCCACACCGAAGAGCTGATTTTTTTTGTATTTTGACCAGGCATGTCAATAGCCATATTCGTCCCACGGACAACAGGTGTCTCCCCGGGTGCCTGACTTAAACAAACCACCTCACCATCAGAATCCTCCTGGTCAATTTCCTCCCCAGCGCCAGCAACACCCATATCCTCCTCATCCTGGTGTACTTCAACACTGACATCTTCAATCTGACTATCAGGAACTGGACTGCGGGTGCTCCTTCCAGCACTTGCAGGGGGCGTGCAAATGGTGGAAAGCGCATGCTCTTCACGTCCAGTGTTGGGAAGGTCAGGCATCGCAAACGACACAATTGGACTCTCCTTGTGGATTTGTGATTTCGAAGAACGCACAGTTCTTTGCTGTGCTTTTGCCAGCTTGAGTCTTTTCATTTTTCTAGCGAGAGGCTGATTGCTTCCATCCTCATGTGAAGCTGAACCACTAGCCATGAACATAGGCCAGGGCCTCAGCCGTTCCTTGCCACTCCGTGTGGTAAATGGCATATTGGCAAGTTTACGCTTCTCCTCCGACGATTTTAATTTAGATTTTGGAGTCCTTTTTTTACTGATATTTGGTGTTTTGGATTTTACATGCTCTGTACTATGACATTGGGCATCGGCCTTGGCAGACGACGTTGCTGGCATTTCATCGTCTCGGCCATGACTAGTGGCAGCAGCTTCAGCACGAGGTGGAAGTCGATCTTGATCTTTCCCTATTTTTGGAACCTCAACATTTTTGTTCTCCATATTTTAATAGGCACAACTAAAAGGCACCTCAGGTAAACAATGGAGATGGATGGATACTAGTATACTTATGGATGGACGAGCGACTGCCGACACAGAGGTAGCTACAGCCGTGGACTACCGTACTGCGTCTGCTGCTAATATAGACTGGATGATAATGATATAAAAAAAAAATATATATATATATATATCACTACTGCAGCCGGACAGGTATATATTATATAATTAATGACGGACCTGCTGGACACTGTCAGCAGAATGCGTTTATAGAATAAAAACACCACACGACGAGTGTTTAACTTTTTCAGGCAGACAATCACAATATACTGGTGGTCAGACAGTGGTCACTGGTCAGTCACACTGGCAATGGCACTCTGGCAGCAAAAGTGTGCACTGTTAAATAATATGTACTCCTGCTACTGCTCCTCAGTCTCCCCCACAATTAAGCTGTGTGAGCACTGAGCACTCAGCACAGTCAGATATACATAGATGATGCAGCACACTGAGGCTGAGCACAGATATGGTATACTGTTACTGTGTCACTGTGTATCGTTTTTTTTCAGGCAGAGAACGGATTATATTAAATAATAATATAATAAAACTGCACTGGTGGTCACTGGTCAGTCACTAGTAAACTCTGCACTCTCTGAGTACTCCTAAGCTCCTGTAAATCAAGTGTCTCACTCTCTCTCTTCTAATCTAAATGGAGAGGACGCCAGCCACGTCCTCTCCCTATGAATCTCAATGCACGTGTGAAAATGGAGGCGACGCGCGGCTCCTTATATAGAATCCGAGTCTCGCGATAGAATCCGAGCCTCGCGAGAATCCGACAGCGGGATGACGACGTTCGGGCGCGCTCGGGTTAGCCGAGCAAGGCGGGAAGATCAGAGTCTGCCTCGGATCCGTGTAAAAAGGCTGAAGTTCGGGGGGGTTCGGATTCCGAGGAACCGAACCCGCTCATCACTATTAGCAATGTCATCCAGCTACCTCGGTGCAACCTTTTGGCCTAAAAACAATATTGTGAGGTGTGAGGTGTTCAGAATATTTATTATTTATTTATTACCAGTTATTTATATAGCGCACACATATTCCACAGCGCTTTACAGAGATTATTTGGCCATTCACATCAGTCCCTGCCCCAGTGGAGCTTACAATCTATATTCTCTATCATATGTACACGCGCACACATTGATGCTAGGGTTAATTTTTTGGGGAGCCAATTAACCTACCAGTATATTTTTGGATTGTGGGAGGAAACCGGAGTACCCGGAGGAAACCCACACAAGTACGGGGAGAATATAAAAACTCCACACAGTTAGGGCCACGATGGGAATCGAACCCATGACCTCAGTGCTGTGAGGCAGTAATGCTTACTATTACACCATCCGTAATAGACTGGAAATGAGTGGAAATTAAGGTTATTGAGGTTAATAATACTGTAGGATCAAAATTTCATCCAAATTCTGTGATTTTAGCTGTTTTTGTGTTTTTTTCAAAAATCATCCAGATCCAAAAGGAAAACCAAAACCAAAACCCGAAAGGGTGGTTTTGGCAAAACCTATCCAGATCCAAAACACGAGCGAGGATCCAGATCCAAAAACAAAACATGAAAAGTGCCCGCAGCACATCTCTAGTTAAATGCTGTGTGTGCAAAATGGTAGCAACCCATACCCTATCCGTTTGATAGATAGACAGTGTCTAGTTAGACAGTCAATAGATATACACCATATATTAGACAGACATTAGGTCGACAGGGTCAAAAGGTCGACAGGGTCAAAAGGTCGACATGGAAAAGGTCGACATGTCAAAAGGTCGACATGTCAAAAGGTCGACAGGTCAAAAGGTCGACATAAAAAAGATAGACAAATGTTTTGTTTTTTTTAAATGTAACATGTTTTTGTATTATTTCATACTTTATCCATGTTGGCATAGAGTTGGTTATAAACCTTGTGGCGAGCGCAGCGAGCCACCGTGCCCGAAGCGTGGCGAGCGAAGCGAGCCCCGCGAGGGTATGCCTTTCTACAATTGGGGGTCCCAGATGACAAAACTATCCACACAAACCACAAAAATGCAAAAAACATGGTGTCTACCTTTTTCATGTCGACCATTTTCATGTCGACCTTTTGACTCTGTCGACCTTTTGACCCTGTCGACCTTTTGACCCTGTCGACCTAATGTCCATCTAACATATGGTGTCTATCTGTTGACTGTCTAACTAGACACTATCTATCTTTCATTCCGGAACCCATCCCATACTAGTACACTAACCAGTGTCTGTGGCACTTGGGCACCTCTGCATTGCTGATCAAAATCCTATGGGGAGCTGGCTCCTCCAAGTTACAGGGCATTTTTGCATTGTCTATCCCCATAAAAGAACATTAATAATTATTTATTGGCTCATGCATATCCCTCATATCCATCTTACTCACCCATATCCCTCTTATAAATGAAACCTATTTCCTTTTTTTCTCATGCACCACTCCCGCATATACACATAGCGATATGAGATAGATAAACATCAGTATAGAGTAACGCTGGACACAACCCCCTCTGTTTCATAATTCTTATTTCCCACGAGACTGGACATCTGGAGTGCTAAGCAGCTCCCGAGCACTCAGGTGCACTGCACTGAGCGCTAGTGACATATCCATTTGTTTATCATTGAACCTTTAGGTGCCAGTGTATTTAAAAGGTATATCAACCTACATTGAAGTTTTAGCAGTGGTTTAGATCTATTGCCACCTCTTGTCAAAATAGGTAAATTATCTACTGTATAATGTTTTACCTCAGACTAGGTGCGGCCCAAGCAAGTGTCTGGCTACACTGTGACCAGTTTAGATGGAGGATCCTATGGAGGAGCGACACAATTCCATCTGATCTTGTAATTGTCTTTTGGCTTTACCCACATAACTCTTGCCAACTGGGCATGTAATATTTATAAAGCAATTAAGCCAGGATCATTTTTTGCTGTTTCTCTCTGGGCATTGACATTAGTTTCATCAGAAGGATTCCAATTTATATAAAGCATACAGTATGCTCTTTGTATGATTTTGTTTATATACTGTAGAATATTGTTAATCTGTATCTGAGACATTGCTGAATTGCTAGTAATTATTTTTTGTCACAAGAATTCAGGTAATGACAAAACCACTCCTGAGCATCATGGGATAGAAGCCACAGTACTGCATAATAACAAATTGTTCCCATCTGTTATTTTTGTGTATGTTGTAGTTTTAAAATACTGTAAGAATCCTATTTGGCAACTTTAAAATCCAAGTAAATAGCTGTTTGCTCATTTGTAGGTAAATGTACCTGGATTTGTGGTAGAACTATGGCCCTCATTCCGAGTTGATCGCTAGCTGCTTTTGTTCGCAGCGCAGTGATCAAGCAAAAAAGCGGCAATTCTGCGCATGCGTATGGTGCGCACAAAAGCCGATGCAGTTTTACACAAGGTCTAGCGACGCTTTCCAGTCACACGGCTGATCGTTGAGTGATTGACAGGAAGTGGGTGTTTCTGGGTGGTAACTGAACGTTTTCGGGGAGTGTGTGTAAAAACGCAGGCGTGCCAGATAAAAATGCAGGAGTGGCTGGAGAAACGGGGGAGTGGCTGGCCGAACGCAGGGCGTGTTTGTGACATCAAACCAGGAACTAAATAGTCTGAAGTGATTTCAAGCTAGGAGTAGGTCTGCAGCTACTCTGACACTGCACAATTTTTTTTGTAGCAGTGCTGTGATCCTTTCGTTCGCACTTCTGCTAAGCTAAGATACACTCCCAGAGGGTGGTGGCTTAGCGTTTGCACTGCTGCTAAAAGCAGCTAGCGAGCGAACAACTCGGAATTAGGGCCTATGTGTATCAAAGACATGATAAACTCATCCTTGTTTCACAAAGATACTGAATAATGTTTTTAAAACTCACAATTTTTCATTATCCCCAAAGCATTGATAGTGTTGATGCATTACTCTGAAACATAGGAAAAGGTGTTCTTGTAACGGGATACATACGATATCCCGGCGGATGGGATGCCGGCGGTCATATGACTGACACAGGCATCCCGAAGCAGACAAAACCCGACAGGGGTTACCCCCCTATAACGCTCCCTTCCCACAGCTTAACCTCAACCTTCCCCCCTTCCCCTGCAACCTAACCCTCCCCGGTGGTGCCTACATCTCGCCCCCCCATCCTGCATCCTAAACCTGACCATCCCTTAGCCACAGCATAACCCAACTGTGGCCTAACCTTAACCATCCCTTCCCGCAACCTAACCATAACACCCCTCTCCATCAGCATTTTGAACCAAATAGGGATGCTGGCATCAGCCTTCTGAGCCGTGTCAGCAGTCTGGTATCCCCTTGTAACTTATTCTGATTCTGAGTGCCACCACTATGTTTATTCTGCAAGTCCTTTGAAACTTGAAATGGAGGGAACCCGAGTTCAGTTCATAGGTAAAGGCTGCACAAAACCTATTTTTTTCATCATTTTCATATCATTTAAAATAAAAATTCAGTCGCTTACCCATTCAAAGCAAAGGAGGGAAGAATCAGCACATGCCCACATTCAAGTGAAAAAAAATCTTGTTTTTCTGGAAGTACTAAGTACCATGTCTGCTGTAAGTCATAGAGAAATATAGGTATATATATATATATATATATATATATATATATATATCACAGTCAAGTGATATAGCATAATGACATTATGTACTCAGTACTTCCAGAAAAACAAGATTTTTTTCATAATAAGTACCATGTCTGCTGTAAGTCATAGAGAAATATAGGTATATATATATATATATATATATATATATATATATATATATATCACAGTCAAGTGATATAGTATAATGACATTATGTACTCATTAGAGAGTGTGATCATTAAACCCAGTTGCTTTTTTGGCTACTACAGTTGAAATGTGCTAAACATACTAGTGTATAGTCTCATATTCATGCAAAATCGAATACTGTGTATACCCACAACCACTCTGCTGCATGTACTGTATATGTGATATTCTCTCCTACAGTTCTGCCATAACCCAAATTAAACAATTTCAATCCTCTTCACCTCATTGCCACCTTTAATCCTCTCCTTTTTCCTTCCACTTCTTTCATACAATCTTCCTCTCTGTCTTTACTGTGTTTTACTTACTGCACATCCAAGATTGACACTATCTAAAAATATATCTCCTCCCTCCAACGTCCTCATATTTCTCTAAATTACCCTCCCATCTTGCTTCCTTCACCCCTTAAATTGGGAAGGAAGTCTGTGTCCTCCTCTCCACCCCTGTACCCTCAACTTGCTCCTTGGACTCATTTTTCTGCCATCACTTTTGGCCTGTCTCTCCTGAAGCCTGCTATCACATTGCCCTCCTCTTCAATCTCCTCCTCTCATCTGGCATTGTCCCTTCTTCCATGGTTTAATCCATCTATAAGAAACCTTCATTCTCTCTTTCCAATGCGTACATGTTCCTGTGACTCACCTCATTCATCTATTCCACTCCTTTCTTGACAATTTTCAATTTGATTTCCATCTCCTTCTGCCACACACACCACTTGTTCTAAGGTCAACAATGACCCTCTCACCATCAAAGCCAACAGTCACATCTTAGTTGTCATACTCTTGTATTGTTCTGCTGCCCTGGACATTGAAGATCACCTGCTTTTCCTTGAAATGCTCCATTTCATTGGATCACGGAGCCTGTCCTCTTATGGCTCTCATGATGTTTGTAGGAAAACAGAGGAACCCAAGTTTCAGTGAAAGTGAGGAGATTATAACAGTCACTTTGTTAAGCATTGTTTGTTACACATAGAAGGGAATGAGTGGAAGATTGCTTTCAATACCAGTCAGAAAAAAATAGTAAGTATAAGAAAAAAAAAATCAGGGGCACTACTATTAACACAGCTGACACATATTAGAAATAAATACAATAAAACAATTTAATGTAGTTTCCTAAACATTAATGTATATAAAATAGCACTCCCGGAAGTGGAGGTTTAGGATAAATTACATTGTAAACATAACGCAGACAGCGGACACAAATAAACATATTTCCCGGAGAACACAACATCATCTGTCGGCTATTGAAATTTACCCTCTCCACCAATTTGGCGATATATATTACTGGGTAACATCATACCAGAGCTGAGGCTTATAGGTATGTTATTGAGCCACTTTACACACAATACAGCATTGGTGAGTGCTCCAACTGTGTAGAGACTGACGGGTTATCATCAAGAGTCTCCACTGTAAATATGCCTTATGATTGCTGCTGATACTATACTGACTGTTTCCCTAGTAAAAAACAATTGCTACATAATGGCCCTCATTCCGAGTTGTTCGCTCGGTATTTTTCATCGCATCGCAGTGAAAATCCGCTTAGTACGCATGCGCAAAGTTCGCACTGCGACTGCGCCAAGTAACTTTACTATGAAGAAAGTATTTTTACTCACGGCTTTTTCTTCGCTCCGGCGATCGTAATGTGATTGACAGGAAATGGGTGTTACTGGGCGGAAACACGGCGTTTCAGGGGCGTGTGGCTGAAAACGCTACCGTTTCCGGAAAAAACGCAGGAGTGGCCGGAGAAACGGTGGGAGTGCCTGGGCGAACGCTGGGTGTGTTTGTGACGTCAACCAGGAACGACAAGCACTGAACTGATCGCACAGGCAGAGTAAGTCTGAAGCTACTCTGAAACTGCTAAGTAGTTAGTAATCGCAATATTGCGCATACATCGGTCGCAATTTTAAGAAGCTAAGATTCACTCCCAGTAGGCGGCGGCTTAGCGTGTGTAACTCTGCTAAATTCGCCTTGCGACCGATCAACTCGGAATGAGGGCCAATATTCATTTGATTACAAATGGAACTTTGTTACTATTTTTGTGGCAACAGTAACAATCAGTGAGCTCTTAAGCCCCATACACATTACATGATCTCTGTCAACGCCAATATTGTCGGCGATGGGGACCCGGTGGGGTGATGGCATCAGCAAGTGCATACACACTTGCCGATGCCAGCGGGGAGGGAACGACGGTGGGGTGGGGGCGACAGGAGGAACGACACCCATGCTGCATCTACAGGATGGCTGATGTTAACGAGAACCTCCCTCATCTGTACATGTTCAGATGAGGGAGCTGGTTGTTAACGATGCGCGGCAGCGCGCATCGTTAATGACATTGAGTGTACACACTGGATGAGATTGTAAAAGATCTTGGTCAGATTGGCCCGAGATCTTTTACTTTCTCATTTAGTGTGTATGGGGCTTTAGTGACTGAATAAGATATTAGTCTTTCAGTGTGGCTTACATGAGATCCATCTGTTTGTGTCCGATGTCTGCGTTATGTTTACTGTGTGATGTATGTTAATCCTCCACTCCCAGGCCGGGAGTGCTATATTAAATACATTCATGTCTGGAAAACTACATTACATTTTGTTATTTATTTCTAATAAGTGTCAGCTGTGTTTAGAGTAGCACCACCTGATATTTTCCCTTATATTTCATATTTATTAAGAGGACTTGCACTCCTCTTTTCAGGACAGGCTGCTGCAATTTGCACTTTAGACACAGGTTATAGTTTAGACACTGTCCGGCGCCAGGATTATATACTTTGCATTAGAAAAGAATTAGGAACATTATATTCATTTATGAATATATAACAGGCCAATGTCACAAGCAAGCAAACAGAGACAAGTACACACAAGTATGAGAAGGTCAGATAGAATAATGTAAAAGCAAAAGGAATGCGGAGGCAGCAGGAATGCAGTGAAAGGTTAGTGATACTGTAGACTAGATATTCTGGCCAGTAATTTTGCAGTGCAGAATAAAAAAAAAAAGGCATGTAAAAAAGCAAATGCACACTTTTTAGCTGACTTTCTTCATTGCTACAATAAATAATCTGTATACTGTACATAACTCCTGTGGAGCGGATACTACTGAAGCACTAGAAACATTAGTGTTCCTGCCATATTAACCCCAGTAGATTGACAAAATTTGTTGGTTCATCAATAGTATGTAGGGGCTCCGGACTGACTGCGCTGAAAGACCGGCAACTATCGGTGTGCCCCTTGATAGACCTTGCCTGGGCCCTGCTTTCAACAGCGTGTCGGTCATGCCTGGGGAGGGGATGTGCCGGACTGGGCTCTGATTGAACCCCCTCCACTACAGAGACTCACCTGTTACTTCTCCCGCCGTTGTGCTCCCTTCCCTGTTGGTAGTGCCTAGATCATCCTTGCTGAAAGGACCTTTCCTGTAAGGCACAGGTGCAACATCATCATCTATTGGGAATAGATACCTGTGGCAAGCGAAGCGAGCCACCTTGCCCGAAGCGTGGTGAGCGAAGTGGACAATGGTAGCCAGATAACAAGAAAACACGTATAAAAAAGCTAGAGTTCTGAAAAAAATAAGTGGTTTAAAGGCATCACAGCACTTCCGTCCTCCCTAAACATCACATCCAAGTCCTTATGGCAAAGGAAATCTAGACTCAACCCTTCCTTGTCTTCAATGGTCTGGGTCCACAGAGTCTCTTTCCAGGTTGGCATGTTCAATGACCACAATGGAGGTGTAGCGGGGGTCTGTAGGGTGGCTGACTGTTACACAATGTCCAGTGCTCCAAATGTAGGTGCAAGAACCAACATATTTTGACCACTAAGGTCTTCTTCTCGGGGGAGCAATATATAAGGCTAAATGTAACAAGGTGCTGTATTCTGAAATGACTGAGATTTCATAAAGTTAGTCAAATTTAAAGTACCAATGTTTAGTAGGGCAAATCCATTCTGGCTGGCCGATAGTGTCCATAATCATGATTCTTGTATTTAAAGTCCAATGTTTCTTTAACAGATTATTGTGTTTGACTGAGGATCCATTGTTTTACTGGATGCTGTAGCATCAAAGCAGGAACATTTTTCTTAGCAGATATGAAATAGTTTTCTGTCGGCAAAACATAATTAAAATGTTTATAATTAAAGTTTCAAGAATTTGAAAGTGTTGAGCACAGGGAAATATTATCCAGTTGCTAACACTTTCAGCTATATTTTCAAAGAATAAAAATGTATTTGAAGTTTTAGGATCTGTACCTTTTGAAGTAAAGCTCTGAACATTAGGATGTATCAAATTGTATAGCAATTGCCCTTTCTGGCAAAGCTAGGAAAGGAATTTTGATGCACTAGAAAGAGAAAATGCTGGGTTATGGGGACAGCAAAGGGAAGAGCAATTGGTCAGGTTATTATTAGTACCCGAATAGTAGTTGAGTAGATATTAATGTTTAGCACTGAGAAGTGGACTGTGATTTTATTTCTTCACACTTACTTAAGATTAAATGAAGACGTAAGGGTTACAGAAGAAACTCAGAAAAAAACTTATTGTGTAACAGGACTGACCCTTTGTATCTGACGAGAAATGGTCATCACTGTTTCATTGCAGTAGCTATTACCAAATTATATACAGTATATAGGTAGCAACTAAAGATTAAATAAAATCTCAATTATCAAACCTATTTTAACATGACAAAAATAAAGGATTAAAAAAAATATCTATTAACGATGCAAAAGTGTTCTACTTGCTTTGATTTTACATTTATTCAGTTTCAAGAGCACGGCCATTAGTCTGCTATAGTAAACTAACATTTTCAGCATTTAAAGTATGTCCTATACTGAATCCATAGTGCTCTTTATTTGGGGTTGGGTATGGTATCCCGGCTGTTGGGATGCAAGACCGACACCAGAATGCTGACATTGAGAATGTCGACAGGGGATGAGGAAATTATTTTACCCGGCCCATGTTTGGGGCCTGGGGTGGCAGCTAGGGCTAAGATTCGGGAGTGGTTGCTATGGCTAACCCCCCTGTAGTGCCTAACCGTAACCTCCCCACCGGGCCATAACCCTAACAGTGACCCCAATACTTACCCTTGGTGTGTCAGCGGTAGGTGTTCCGGGACAGGAATTCCAAGTGTATCAAGATTTTAGTGTCGGTCACATGACCACCAGTATCTTCTTTATACAGTATGCTTTATCTTTCTCAATGATTTGAACTTGAGATGATGAGAAACAAATTAAGTAAAATACCTACATTATGTTAATACTGCAAGTTACATAAATCTCCTTCCACTAGCATTTAATGTCTCTTCATAAAAGTTTTTCTTATGTAATATGAAGTGATATGAAGGTGTTTTGTAGTCCCAAGTTTATGAAGGGACACCTTACCTATAGATTCAATAAATACATATGCAGATACAGTGGAGCGGATTCTGAAAACGGAACAAAGAAAAAAAAAAGAATCTACTAACTTTGTATTTAGAGCACACAATGTTGCAGTGTAAAGGGTGTAAATACATTCTATTTTTGCATGCAGGGCATACTTGCCTAAATTCTTGGAATGATCGGAAGGCTCCCGAAAATCAGGTGGCACTCCCGTGCCCTCCCTAAGAGTGGGCAAGTCTCCTGGTCAGACATCACCTGTCTGCTCCCTACAGCAACGCACACAACCCTCCGGCAACTGGGGGGGAGAAGACGTGAAGCACATCATTGTGGTCCCACCCCCTGCCTCACAATGCCTGTAATCCCAGCATTGTGTAGAAGGTGCGGGTCCATTATGGGGCGATTTTGCGGGCATGCCCCCTGCTCTGCTCCTACCCAGCATCGCCCCCTCTGCCACTCCCCCAGTACACCGCACCATGCTCCTCTGCAAGGCTGACCTGGCTGCCTCCTACCGGGCAAGCCAAAGTCAATGCCGAGGGGCAGGCAGAGTATTGGCAAATATGGTACAGGGTAAATACTGGCTGCTTTTGCATGTAGCCCACAAATACTGGGCAGCTTTATTATTACACTGCAATTTATGTTCGAGTTGGAATGTGCCCTTCTCAAATCTAAATCTCTCAGCACATTTTAAATCTCCCCAATGCCACATGATATAAAGTTATTCACTGTTTTCAGACTCAGCCAATATACTTTATATGTAATGAGGGAAGTCATTGTTGTAGTGTGTATAAATATATTCTATGTTTCCAACACACCCATTATTCATATATCAACACATATGTACTGATGTCATCACAGTGACATACACTATCAGGGTTGGAGGGTGTGTAGTGCCATTGCGCAATCTTCCTAGTGATATATTCAGAAAGATGGTACCACAGGATGTGTATAATGAAAATTGCATGCCACAGACACAGAGGCAGCAGGTATGGGTATCCCCACTGCACAATAACCCCATAATGCAGGGTTTCCTAAACTTGGTCCTCAAGGAACCCTAACAGCGCAAGTTTCAAAGATGTCCATGCTTGTGTACGGATTATTTTAATTTAAACTGACTGATGTACTGTACTGTACTAATTAAGTCACATGTGCTATCCTTTAGACGTGCACTCTTAGGGAGCCTTGAGGATCCAGTTTGGGAACCATTGCCATAACGTATCAATGCTTTTAAGTCAGGGCCGCCATCAAAGGTGGATGGACGGGAAATCAAACCCGAGCCCCCTTTCAGTCAAGGCCCGGGAATGAAGTCTCATCCATTCACCCATGACAGTACCGTTGATCGAGACCACCGGCAGACAACTATGGACGGAGTCGACAGCGGTGGTATTTTGATTTCAGTGCTAGCCACTAGCCAATCGGAGCTTGTGGACCGGCAGCCAATCAGGAGATGCCACTTGGCAGCTCTTGATTGACTGCCGGTCTGTGAGTTCCGACTAGCTAACAGCCGACACTGGGCCTGATTCATTCCTGATCGCTTCTGTGCATTTTCACACAGCGGGCGATCAGGTAATAACTGCGCATGCGTATGGGAGGAGGAGGCCATGTGTGGGTGGCAACTGACCATTTATTGGGAGTGTCCGGAAAAATGCAGGCATGCCCAAGCGTTTTCTGGGAGTGTGTGTGACATCAGCTCGGCCCCGATCAGCCTCTTCTCATCGCACTGTAGGAGTAAATCCTGGGCTGCGCTGAGACTGCACACAGTGGATTTTTGCAGCTCGGCATACACATACGATCACACACTTGCACGGCGAATTTTCACTACCCCTGGAGGCAGCGACTATCTGAACGCAGGACAGCAAAGTTTGCAGCCCAGCGATCAGGTCTGAATCACCCCCATTGTTCGAATTTAAAATACTGCTACCACTGGCTCTGGGGTTCTGTACATAGTTGTCTACCAGGGTGCCATGTAACTGCATCCCATCTGCCGGTGGTCCTGATCAATGCTGCTGCCACCCGGACCCCTTCACAATGCATGGACTGCTGCAATCCACAGCCTAGAAAGGTACGCAGTGGGGGCTGGAGCTGCAAGGGGGTGATGCAGGGGTGTGTGTGTGTCTGTCTATTGGGGGGGGGTGTGTGTGTGTGTGTGTGTGTGTGTGTGTGTGTGTGTGTGTGTGTGTGGTGCAGGGTATCCATATCCAAATGCCAAGTCATCTTGGATAAGGTCGACATTTAATAGGTCGACCACTAATTATCGACAGGCATTAGGCTGACATGGTCAAATGGTCGACATGGACAAAAGGTTGACATGTCAATGGTCGATACAGGAAAACGTCAACATGATGTTTTTAAAAAAAATTACTTTATAAATCTGTAGCGGAGTGAGGCACTAATTGGGGTTCCCGGTCACAACAACAACATTTTTTTTTTTAAATCTCATGTCAACCTTTTCCTGTCTCTACCTTTTTGTCATGTTGACCTTTTTCGGGTGTTGACCTTTTGCCTGTCAACCTTTTTGGGTTGACTTAGACACTGTTGACCTTTTTTGAGTGGACTTAAACAGCTATACCCATGGGAGAGTGTGTGGGTGGAGGGGGACTGTGTGCCAGTGTGTGTGTGTGTCTGTGAGAGTGTGTTGTGCTATGGGGTAGTGCATGAGTGTGTGTGTGTGTGTGTGTGTGTGTGTGTGTGTGTGTGTGTGTGTGTGTGTGTGTGTGTGTGTGTGTGTGTGTCTATGGGGCAGTGTGTGGGTGGTGGTGGTGGTGCACGACTAGTAAAGTGCGATCGCATTCCAGAGGATAGCGGGGGGGGGGACAAAAGGGGCATAGACGTATTGTTGCTGGGGAGTGGTCCGGCAAACGCAGACATGGCTGGACCATTTTTGGGGCGGCTGCGTGATGTCACACGCAGGTGCTCCGATGGAAAAATTGGTGGTGGGCTGCAAAGGCAGGGGGCATCCACAGTTGCTGCTACTGCAATGTAATTGTGGCATAATCACAATTACATTGCGGTTGCAGCAGCTGGGCAGCGGAAGCATGCGGAGCGGCCTTACCCTGCGCTTGACGGCCCACAGCATGCGACAGAAACTAGTGCAGATTCTGATTTTTTGCAGAATCTGCAATCCAACCTGAATAAGGCCCACTGCCAATATCCCCTGAATTTCTAAGAAAACTACCAATGTGGAGGTACTTACAGTATATGATATTTCATCCATTCACATCTGTCCCTGCCCCAGTAGCCTATCACATAGACTTACTCACTCAAGACAGGATTAATTTAATGTGGGAAGAAGCCAGTGCACTCAAATGAAACCCATGCAAGCCCGATGGGCCATGACCTCAGGTATGTGATGCAGTAATGACAATAAAATACAAAAATACAAAAACATCTTGGAAAGTTTGTGCATTATAGTTATAAGTTATAACTTACTATAAACAGCCACAATGTCTACAGTGCCCTCCATAAATACAAGGTGGGCACTACTATACAACATTTGAACTGGAGAAAATATTGGGAGTTTGTAAAGACATGACATATATACATAAAATATAACTAATAACATATAGCTGTCTGTCTGTCTGGTAGTCAGTTGCGTTTATTTTCATAACAAATCTAGCCATCTCTAGAACACTTTAAGATTTGCCAACTGATTCTAACAGTCTCTCTCACCTTAACTCTCCGATACCCCTTTCACACCGTACAAATAACCCGGTATCAACACGGGTCGGTGTGCGGTGTGAAAGGTCCATGGTTGAATAGTCAGGTTGCCTGACCCGGTAATTCAACCCGGGAATAAAGCAGTGTTTTTCCCGGGTTGAATGCCGGGTCTGTGGCAGCATGAACGGGCAGGACCCATTCACTACATAGGGTAGAGGCGGCGCGGAGATGAGCTCATCTCCCAGTGCCGCCTCCGCTGACGGCACCGCCCTCCTGTCACTATGGCAACAGACCCGGGAAATTGCCGGGTCGGGAAGCCTGCAGTTAGGGTCCGATGCCGGATCCCACTCGAGGAGGATCTGTTTCCAATTACCGGGTGGGAGCTGGCATTGACGATGTGAAAGGGGTATGAGTCTTAGCAACAACAGGAAGTGCGGCTGTGTTCATCAATTGTTGTCAGACCTCCTTTAACGGACACACAGTCCTTCAACTTCCTCGCCGTGTACCACTCAGAAATCCTTGAATAGGGTTGTGTACTATATCCCGGTGCTCAGCATGCCAACAGTAAGACTCCCAACAGCGGAATCCTGTATTTTAACACTAACCTTAACCCACCCCTCCCGCAGCCTAACCATAATCATCCCCTTCGGCAGCCTAATCCTAAGCATCCTCTTTGGCAGCCTATCTCTAACTGTCTCCTTCGGCAGCCTAACCCAACCCCTATACTTACTATCGGGATACTGCTGCCAGAAATCTGACATCGGCATGCTGAACAGCAGGTTATTGATTACATCCCTTGAATGCCTCTCACAGTTTCCCATGTCACCTCCACACCTGTTCTAATCAGACCACGCATATGACCTCTCAGACATTCCAGAATGCTATTCAGGCAACATAGACCTCCATGTCACTGAGATGTCCTGCATCACTCTACATGCCACTCAGTTCACCACACATGCATCTGACATGTTTCCATGTCACACAGGCCTCCCAAAAAGCTCCCACATGCTACAAACCTCCCTGAATGCCACAGAGACTTCCCCACAGGTTCCCCAACATGCCACTTAGCCTACACACACACCTCTCCACATGCTATTCAGATGACCCTACATGCCAGTCATACCTTCTTGAACTCCACTCAAACCAAAATCAGCACAAAATAAGCCTTACGCCTTTCATGGCCTGTGAGATGGGACAGGTCACAGGTATGCATTCAACCTCCCCAAGTGCCACTCACTTGCACTTCCGCCATGACATCACAGTACTCATTCCCCGGATGTGATTTTTTCAGTAATGTGACCACCCTGCCGAGTGCAGTGAAGGCCGCATGACACTGAAACCAGCGGCTCCCAGTCAGACTATTCTCTGTTTTGTTAAAAAGCAAATACAGCAACCTGTATGTCAGAGAAGGGCTCAAAGTTGTGGATCTGCAGCAGAAGGCTGATTGGCTTTTTTCAAGATGGAGGACTGGGTTTGGAGTTCCATCAGCCCCAGTGGACATAGGTCTAATTGTATTACATATATTTCCCTTGCCAATGCTTATAATCAGCATTGGCACAGCTGGACTCCCATATAACAGATATAAGGCTTTCAAATGGAGTTGTTGCAGTAGATCACTCCTGCTATGGAGTCTATTTGCACCGAAATATGGGGGTCATTCTGACCCGATCGCTGCTGTGCGTTTTCGCTCAGCAACAGTCGGGTATAAACTGCGCATGCACCGCAATGCGCAGGCGCGAGGTCCCCCCAGCGAAGGGGATTGCAAGACAGCTACGGGATGGCCGAAGAAAGTGATCGCACCAGCGATCACAAGAAGATTGACAGGAAGAGGCCGTTTGTGGGTGTCAACTGACTGTTTTCTAGGAGAAACGCAGGTCGTGTCCAGCCGTTTGAAGGGAGGGTTCCTGAGGTCAGCTCTGGCACTGACCATCACACTGGAAGAGTAAGTCCTGAGCTGTGCAGAGACTGCACAAACTTTTGTTTGTGCAGCTCTCTGCACATGCATTCGCAACCCTGCACAGTGATTACCCCTGTAGGCGGCGACTACCCGGTCGCAGCAGTGCTAAAAACGCCTGCTTGCGACCAGGTCTGAATTAGGCCCTATGATCAGCAGAGGTTTCCGCTAAATACAGCAATTGGAGGGCTCCCTGAGGAAGGAATACCCCCAAAGTACTACAATTGGAAAGGGATATAAGAAAAAAAAAATAAATGAAAAATACACTATAAGCCAAAAACAAAACAATGAAAACAGTAATCATCTAATGAACTTGTACCGCACACAGAAGAGGACCATAATCTTAATGACAACTCCATTACCTAAATCCATGTCAGTCAGAGAATAAAGCTATTATTATCACTAATCACTTGCAGAGCAGTTGTGCATTAATGATGTGTGAAAAGCTAAATTGTATTTTTTGTTAGGTTACATTTTTCTACTTAACCAAATTGCATAGGAAATAAACTAGTGTCTATACTGTACAAACACTACTGTTGTTGTTTTTATTATTGTTTTTCTATATGTGGTAGTATTCATGTTTTACTCTTGTTGAATATTGCCAGAAAATATACTGCGTTTGCCACTGTGCCTAATTACCAGAGACGGTGCTAGGATTGTAAAAAAAAAAATTTTTTTTAATACAAACTGATTTCTGGCGTATTTTAATCAGTGGTGATTTCTGTGTTGAAAGACCATAAATATAGTATCATATGACATGACTATGCAGAAATCATGAAACTGTATCACTTACTGTACCTACCTACACCCTGGTCCACATAATCACACCCATTTTGCTAAAACTTGGCTCCTTTTGAAAATTTACTGTGATGTTAAAGAAAAACAACTGGACCACTGACAAATAGGTGCATCTAGTCATGCAGTATATTTACTTATCCATACATATATGCATAAATAACACACAGGCCATTGTCAAAACTAAAGGATGGCCTAGGTGTACACAGGACCACTCATTAGGGAAGAGGTGGGAGTCAGCATGACAGTATCACAGAGCTTGCTCTTCATATTGCTCCAGCAGCTCTTCCCATCAGCCACTAAAGGAGCTCAGGCAGGATTCAGGAAGTATGGACCAGGGACCAGGGAAGACAAGAAGCTAATAAGTAAATACATGTAGCACAGTATCAAACACAGAAGAAGAAGAAAAAATAATAATTTCTGGTTCTTGCACTTAAAAATAAGCTTACAGCCTTCTGATATCTTGTTTTCTCTGACAGGAAGAAATAAAGACACACTGTTAGTGGTATACAATATGATTGGTATTTTTTGGAAAATGGCCTTTTCTCAGCAAGTTTTCTGCAAAGTGTGTACGTGACCACGTATGACTCACATCCATTTCTTGACTCACGTCACTTCTTTTTATTGCATGTAACGTAGAATAGAAGAATGGAAAAAAGAATTCAATGTCTCTTGAGATATTTTTGTGCACTTGGAGAAACTATGGGGCAAATTCAGCTTGGATCGCTTATGCAATCCTAAATGCAGTTTCCTGATAATCGCATCACAGTATTGCAAATGCCTCTGCTTGATTGACAGCCAGAGGTGTTTGGGTGGAAGGACGGGGGAAAGGGTGGCCGGCATTGCTGGAAACAGGGGCGTGTTCTAGATCTTGTATATACTTTCAAGTTTGGATTTAAATAAATTTGAGCTACTAGTGGTTTATACAAATTGTGGACACTCTTGTTTGGTATAATATGAATGGGGACAGTTTTGTTTGGTATTACATGAACTGTGAGCTCTACAGTTTGGCGCAAAAATAATTGGAGACACTACTGTTTGTTATTATATATATTGTGGTCACTGCTATTTGGCATAATAGAGGCATTTAGTTCTGTGAGGCATAATATGAACTGGAGCCACTTTCTCTTGTGTGGCATAATATGAACTGGAGACAGTATGTTCTGTGTGAGCTCCTACCTAGAGCATCTGGATGCCCTAGGTCTAGTGGCATTCAAGCCTAGAGTCACCTATCATATTAACAATGGAGCGGGCTGCTCCAGCCTCCCACCAAGCATTGAAGGACACAGAGGAAGGTTGCCATGTGAGCACAGGCTGCACTGTCATGCTGTTCCCCCCCTGTGTGTGCACAGGCTGCACGGTCCTCCTGTTCTCCGTCCACCACCGTGTGTGCGCAGGCTGCACTGTCATGCAGATATCCCCCCCTGTATGTGCGCAGGCTGCACTATCCTCCCAATTCTCCCCCCCCCCATGTGTACGCAGGCTGCATTGTCCTCCTGATCCCATCCCCCCGCCCCCATGCTGCGCTGTCCTGTCGATACCCCCCTACCCTGGAATTGAAGGGTTAACAGATACTGAAAGAGGTAACTGCCATTCAGTCTTATCACTAATTGGGAGACTTTCTGGATTCACCCAGTGTTTTATTCCACGTGTAGGCTGGGTGAGCAGGTAGAGAAAGTAACAAAGAAGGGCAGTTGGCAGTGTGCTGAATGGAGAGGCAGAGGCTAGTGCCCAGGTGGAAGGCTTTTGCTGGGATAGCGGGCCGGAAGTAGGTAAGTCTGGGGCTTGGATGTGGTGGGCGTTATCTTCAGATGGTGTTGTTTTATAGAAGATCCAACTGTATCCCTCCCAGCACCCGCGACGCAACATGAGTCACTAGATGCATGCGCAGGTAGGACTCCGAGTCAGAAACCAGGAAGTCCTATTGTCGCAAAGGCCAGCTCTTACCCCTGTACTTTGTGGTTTTCTTCATGCATACAGTGTTAGTAAATGCCGATATGCATTAGAAGAGTGGCGGGATGGAGTGCAAGCAAAATTAGGGATGAGCGGGTTCGGTTCCTTGGAATCCGAACCCGCCCGAACTTCATGTTTTTTTACACGGGGCCGAGCGACTCGGATCTTCCCGCCTTGCTCGGTTAACCCGAGCGCGCCCGAACGTCATCATCCCGCTGTCGGATTCTCGCGAGGCTCGGATTCTATCGCGAGACTCGGATTCTATATAAGGAGCCGTGCGTCGCCGCCATTTTCACACGTGCATTGAGATTCATAGGGAGAGGACGTGGCTGGCGTCCTCTCCGTTTATAGAGAAGAGAGTGAGACAGTAGAGAGAGACACAGTAGTAATTTTGGGGAGCATTAGGAGGAGTACTAGTTACTTGCTGAAGTGATAGATAGTGTGACTGTATATTATCTGACTTGTGGGGGAGACACTGACAGTGGGGAGCAGTTAGAGTCTGAGAGCAGGACTCAGGAGTACATATAACGTACAGTGCACACTTTTGCTGCCAGAGTGCCACACTGCCATTGTGACCACACTGACCACCAGTATAATATATATTGTGATTGTCTGCTTAGGAGTACTACTTGCAAGTTGCTGATAGTGTGACCAGTGACCTGACCACCAGTCACCACCAGTTTAATATAAATATATATATATATATATATATATATATATATATATATATATATATATATATATATATATATATATATATATATATATATATATATATATTGTATACCACCTACCCGTGGTTTTTTTTTTCTTTCTTCTTTATACATACTACTATAGTAGCTTACTGTAGCAGTCTGCGGTGCTGCTGAGCTGACTGTGTCCAGCAGGTCCGTCATCAGTCATTACATAATAAATATATATACCTGTCCGGCTGCAGTACTAGTGATATTATATATATATATATATATATATATATATATATATATATATTGATTTCATCTCATTATCATCCAGTCTATATTAGCAGCAGACACAGTACGGTAGTCCACGGCTGTAGCTACCTCTGTGTCGGCAGTCGCTGGTCCATCCATAATTGTATACCACCTACCCGTGGTTTTTTTTTTTTTCTTTCTTCTTCTTTATACATACTACTATAGTAGCTTACTGTAGCAGTCTGCGGTGCTGCTGAGCTGACAGTGTCCAGCAGGTCCGTCATCAGTCATTACATAATAAATATATATACCTGTCCGGCTGCAGTACTAGTGATATTATATATATATATATATATATATATATATATATATATATTGATTTCATCTCATTATCATCCAGTCTATATTAGCAGCAGACACAGTACGGTAGTCCACGGCTGTAGCTACCTCTGTGTCGGCAGTCGCTCGTCCATCCATAAGTATACTAGTATCCATCCATCTCCATTGTTTACCTGAGGTGCCTTTTAGTTGTGCCTATTAAAATATGGAGAACAAAAATGTTGAGGTTCCAAAATTAGGGAAAGATCAAGATCCACTTCCACCTCGTGCTGAAGCTGCTGCCACTAGTCATGGCCGAGACGATGAAATGCCAGCAACGTCGTCTGCCAAGGCCGATGCCCAATGTCATAGTACAGAGCATGTAAAATCCAAAACACCAAATATCAGTAAAAAAAGGACTCCAAAATCTAAAATAAAATTGTCAGAGGAGAAGCGTAAACTTGTCAATATGCCATTTACCACACGGAGTGGCAAGGAACGGCTGAGGCCCTGGCCTATGTTCATGGCTAGTGGTTCAGCTTCACATGAGGATGGAAGCACTCAGCCTCTCGCTAGAAAACTGAAAAGACTCAAGCTGGCAAAAGCACCGCAAAGAACTGTGCGTTCTTCGAAATCCCAAATCCACAAGGAGAGTCCAATTGTGTCGGTTGCGATGCCTGACCTTCCCAACACTGGACGTGAAGAGCATGCGCCTTCCACCATTTGCACGCCCCCTGCAAGTGCTGGAAGGAGCACCCGCAGTCCAGTTCCTGATAGTCAGATTGAAGATGTCAGTGTTGAAGTACACCAGGATGAGGAGGATATGGGTGTTGCTGGCGCTGGGGAGGAAATTGACAAGGTGGATTCTGATGGTGAGGTGGTTTGTTTAAGTCAGGCACCCGGGGAGACACCTGTTGTCCGTGGGAGGAATAGGGCCGTTGACATGCCTGGTGAAAATACCAAAAAAATCAGCTCTTCGGTGTGGAAGTATTTCACCAGAAATGCGGACAACATTTGTCAAGCCGTGTGTTGCCTTTGTCAAGCTGTAATAAGTAGGGGTAAGGACGTTAACCACCTTGGAACATCCTCCCTTATACGTCACCTGCAGCGCATTCATAATAAGTCAGTGACAAGTTCAAAAACTTTGGGCGACAGCGGAAGCAGTCCACTGACCAGTAAATCCCTTCCTCTTGTAACCAAGCTCACGCAAACCACCCCACCAACTCCCTCAGTGTCAATTTCCTCCTTCCCCAGGAATGCCAATAGTCCTGCATGCCATGTCACTGGCAATTCTGACGAGTCCTCTCCTGCCTGGGATTCCTCCGATGCATCCTTGCGTGTAACGCCTACTGCTGCTGGCGCTGCTGTTGTTGCTGCTGGGAGTCGATGGTCATCCCAGAGGGGAAGTCGTAAGCCCACTTACTACTTCCACCAAGCAATTGACTGTCCAACAGTCCTTTGCGAGGAAGATGAAATATCACAGCAGTCATCCTGTTGCAAAGCGGATAACTGAGGCCTTGACAACTATGTTGGTGTTAGACGTGCGTCCGGTATCCGCCGTTAGTTCACAGGGAACTAGACAATTTCTTGAGGCAGTGTGCCCCCGTTACCAAATACCATCTAGGTTCCACTTCTCTAGGCAGGCGATACCGAGAATGTACACGGACGTCAGAAAAAGACTCACCAGTGTCCTAAAAAATGCAGTTGTACCCAATTGTCCACTTAACCACGGACATGTGGACAAGTGGAGCAGGGCAGGGTCAGGACTATATGACTGTGACAGCCCACTGGGTAGATGTATGGACTCCCGCCGCAAGAACAGCAGCGGCGGCACCAGTAGCAGCATCTCGCAAATGCCAACTCTTTCCTAGGCAGGCTACGCTTTGTATCACCGGTTTCCAGAATACGCACACAGCTGAAAACCTCTTACGGCAACAGAGGAAGATCATCGCGGAATGGCTTACCCCAATTGGATTCTCGTGTGGATTTGTGGCATCGGACAACGCCAGCAATATTGTGTGTGCATTAAATATGGGCAAATTCCAGCACGTCCTATGTTTTGCACATACCTTGAATTTGGTGGTGCAGAATTTTTTTAAAAACGACAGGGGCGTGCAAGAGATGCTGTCGGTGGCCAGAAGAATTGCGGGACACTTTCGGCGTACAGGCACCACGTACAGAAGACTGGAGCACCATCAAAAACGCCTGAACCTGCCCTGCCATCATCTGAAGCAAGAAGTGGTAACGAGGTGGAATTCAACCCTCTATATGCTTCAGAGGTTGGAGGAGCAGCAAAAGGCCATTCAAGCCTACACAATTGAGCACGATATAGGAGGTGGAATGTACCTGTCTCAAGCGCAGTGGAGAATGATTTCAACATTGTGCAAGGTTCTGCAACCTTTTGAACTTGCCACACGTGAAGTCAGTTCAGACACTGCCAGCCTGAGTCAGGTCATTCCCCTCATCAGGCTTTTGCAGAAGAAGCTGGAGGCATTGAAGGAGGAGCTAAAAGGGAGCGATTCCGCTAGGCATGTGGGACTTGTGGATGGAGCCCTTAATTCGCTTAACAAGGATTCACAGGTGGTCAATCTGTTGAAATCAGAGATACTACATTTTGGCCACCGTGCTCGATCCTAGATTTAAAAACTTCCTTGGATCTCTCTTTCCGGCAGACACAAGTCTGCTGGGGTTCAAAGACCTGCTGGTGACAAAATTGTCAAGTCAAGCGGAACGCGACCTGTCAACATCTCCTCCTTCACATTCTCCCGCAACTGGGGGTGCGAGGAAAAGGCTCAGAATTCTGAGCCCACCCGCTGGCGGTGATGCAGGGCAGTCTGGAGCGAGTGCTGATGCTGACATCTGGTCCGGACTGAAGGACCTGACAACGATTACGGACATGTCGTCTACTGTCACTGCATATGATTCTCTCACCATTGAAAGAATGGTGGAGGATTATATGAGTGACCGCATCCAAGTAGGCACGTCAGACAGTCCGTACTTATACTGGCAGGAAAAAGAGGCAATTTGGAGGCCCTTGCACAAACTGGCTTTATTCTACCTAAGTTGCCCTCCCACAAGTGTGTACTCCGAAAGAGTGTTTAGTGCCGCCGCTCACCTTGTCAGCAATCTGCGTACGAGGTTACTTCCAGAAAATGTGGAGAAGATGATGTTCATTAAAATGAATTATAATCAATTCCTCCGTGGAGACATTGACCAGCAGCAATTGCCTCCATAAAGTACACAGGGAGCTGAGATGGTGGATTCCAGTGGGGACGAATTGATAATCTGTGAGGAGCGGGATGTACACGGTGATATATCGGAGGATGATGATGAGGTGGACATCTTGCCTCTGTAGAGCCAGTTTGTGCAAGGAGAGATTAATTGCTTCTTTTTCGGTGGGGGTCCAAACCAACCCGTCATTTCAGTCACAGTCGTGTGGCAGACCCTGTCACTGAAATGATGGGTTGGTTAAAGTGTGCATGTCCTGTTTATACAACATAAGGGTGGGTGGGAGGGAGGGCCCAAGGACAATTCCATCTTGCACCTCTTTTTTCTTTCATTTTTATTTGCGTCATGTGCTGTTTGGGGAGTGTTTTTTGGAAGGGCCATCCTGCGTGACACTGCAGTGCCACTCCTAGATGGGCCAGGTGTTTGTGTCGGCCACTAGGGTCGCTTAGCTTACTCACACAGCTACCTCATTGCGCCTCTTTTTTTCTTCTTTGCGTCATGTGCTGTTTGGGGAGTGTTTTTTGGAAGGGCCATCCTGCGTGACACTGCAGTGCCACTCCTAGATGGGCCAGGTGTTTGTGTCGGCCACTAGGGTCGCTTAGCTTACTCACACAGCTACCTCATTGCGCCTCTTTTTTTCTTCTTTGCGTCATGTGCTGTTTGGGGAGTGTTTTTTGGAAGGGCCATCCTGCATGACACTGCAGTGACACTCCTAGATGGGCCAGGTGTTTGTGTCGGCCACTAGGGTCGCTTAGCTTAGTCATCCAGCGACCTCGGTGCAAATTTTAGGACTAAAAATAATATTGTGAGGTGTGAGGTATTCAGAATAGACTGAAAATGAGTGGAAATTATGGTTTTTGAGGTTAATAATACTTTGGGATCAAAATGACCCCCAAATTCTATGATTTAAGCTGTTTTTTAGGGTTTTTTGAAAAAAACACCCGAATCCAAAACACACCCGAATCCGACAAAAAAAATTCGGTGAGGTTTTGCCAAAACGCGGTCGAACCCAAAACACGGCCGCGGAACCGAACCCAAAACCAAAACACAAAACCCGAAAAATTGCAAGTGCACATCCCTAAGCAAAATGCGATGATTGCTGCATCCCACCCACTATTATTGTTGGTGTGTACAGTAT
This sequence comes from Pseudophryne corroboree, assembly GCF_028390025.1. Classification (NCBI taxonomy): domain Eukaryota; kingdom Metazoa; phylum Chordata; class Amphibia; order Anura; family Myobatrachidae; genus Pseudophryne; species Pseudophryne corroboree. The sequence continues at coordinate 470,542,789 of NC_086444.1, forward strand.
GGTTCACACTGTTAGGTATTTCCACTGTTTTTTTTCTGCAACTGACTGCTGTGGACTGTTTCAGATGTATTCAGAATGTTAAATGACCGTCAGGTCAGCCTGGAACTTGCATTTCTACAGCAGTTAGGACCAATGGGTTTTTTGTGCGCCTTTTGGGAAACTGTAGTGACAGATCTAGATAAAAATTAAAGGATTGCAACTCCCATCTTCTTTGCCCTGTTATTTTAGAAAGCTGGTTTGCTTCAAAGCTCAGTTAGTTAAAGGACTTGGTGCATTCAAAGAGAACTCTATTTGTATAGTCCTTGACCATGTGGGGAGGTAGTGAAGGAATATATTGCATTAATGTGGTTTGGGAAGTTATCATAGTGATATAATGAAGTAATATAGTTATGAAGTATTGACGGGAGGTAGCAATATGGGGAGGCAGTTTAGTGATAGAGTGCAGGAATATAGTGCGGATAGGTAGCATAGCTATGTACAGTAATTTGGCAAGTGTGGGGAGGTAGTTTAGTGATATAGGGGGTTATTGAAGTTGCATCGTAAAGTGATGCAACAACAATATCCCCATGGCCGGCGCTAGAGTTCATGTGCAGGTCCCATCCTGCATGGGCACGGCCCTGTCAATGAGATGGTAGAGGCGTTCACATGGCGGGGCGGTGACGGGCAAAACAGAGGCAGTTCAGCAGCATTTATGGGGCAACTGCATGACGTCAAACGCAGCTGCACCAATGGAAAAAATGGTGGCAGACCACCTGCATACGCATCCTAGCTGCAGCTGCAGGGGAACATCCACAATTGCTGCGACCAGAATCCATTTGCGATTGGGTGGGAGTTAGCATGCTGGATGGCATGGCCCTGCTCTGGCCGGCCCCCAGCAAGCTAAAGAAGGAATTCCAGATTCTGCTTTTTAGCAGAATCTGCAATCTGTGGTGAATAGGGTCCATAGAAAGGGGATTTGTGTGTGTGAGTAGCGTAGTGATAATAGGGGTCTATTTACTAAGCCTTGGATGGAGATAAAGTCACTGGAGATAAAGTACCAGCCAATCAGCTTCTAACTGCCATGCCACAGGCTGTGTTTGAAAAATGACAGTTAGGAGCCGATTGGTTGGTACTTTATCTCCAGCGACGTTATCTCCATCCAAGGCTTAGCAAATAGACCCAATAGTGTGGGGGGAAGGTTCAGTGATATAGAGCAGTATGTAGTACAGGTAAATAGTGTAGTGATATGGTGTGGGGGGAAGGTTCAGTGATATAGAGCAGGATGTAGTACAGGTAAATAGTGTAGTGATATGGTGTGGGGGGAAGGTTCAGTGATATAGAGCAGTATGTAGTACAGGTAAATAGCGTAGTGATATGGTGTGGGGGGAAGGTTCAGTGATATAGAGCAGTATGTAGTACAGGTAAATAGCGTAGTGATATGGTGTGGGGTGAAGGTTCAGTGATATAGAGCAGGATGTAGTACAGGTAAATAGTGTAGTGATATGGTGTGGGGTGAAGGTTCAGTGATATAGAGCAGAATGTAGTACAGGTAAATAGTGTAGTGATATGGTGTGGGGTGAAGGTTCAGTGATATAGAGCAGGATGTAGTACAGGTAAATAGTGTAGTGATATGGTGTGGGGTGAAGGTTCAGTGATATAGAGCAGGATGTAGTACAGGTAAATAGTGTAGTGATATGGTGTGGGGTGAAGGTTCAGTGATATAGAGCAGTATGTAGTACAGGTAAATAGTGTAGTGATATGGTGTGGGGTGAAGGTTCAGTGATATAGAGCAGAATGTAGTACAGGTAAATAGTGTAGTGATATGGTGTGGGGGGAAGGTTCAGTGATAGAGAGCAGTATGTAGTACAGGTAAATAGTGTAGTGATATGGTGTGGGGAGGAGGTTCAGTGATATAGAGCAGAATGTAGTACAGGTAAATAGTGTAGTGATATGGTGTGGGGGGAAGGTTCAGTGATATAGAGCAGAATGTAGTACAGGTAAATAGTGTAGTGATATGGTGTGGGGGGAAGGTTCAGTGATATAGAGCAGTATGTAGTACAGGTAAATAGTGTAGTGATATGGTGTGGGGAGGAGGTTCAGTGATATAGAGCAGAATGTAGTACAGGTAAATAGTGTAGTGATATGGTGTGGGGGGAAGGTTCAGTGATATAGAGCAGAATGTAGTACAGGTAAATAGTGTAGTGATATAGTGTGGGGTGAAGGTTCAGTGATATAGAGCAGTATGTAGTACAGGTAAATAGTGTAGTGATATGGTGTGGGGTGAAGGTTCAGTGATATAGAGCAGTATGTAGTACAGGTAAATAGTGTAGTGATATGGTGTGGGGTGAAGGTTCAGTGATATAGAGCAGTATGTAGTACAGGTAAATAGTGTAGTGATATGGTGTGGGGAGGAGGTTCAGTGATATAGAGCAGAATGTAGTACAGGTAAATAGTGTAGTGATATAGTGTGGGGTGAAGGTTCAGTGATATAGAGCAGTATGTAGTACAGGTAAATAGTGTAGTGATATGGTGTGGGGTGAAGGTTCAGTGATATGGGGGTTATTCACGTTGCGTCGAAATGCAATGCGACCACAATCTCCCCGTGTTTCGTACTAATGCACATGCACAGGTCCCATCCAGCGTGTAAGCAGCCCAGCCAATGCAATCGCATTGGTTGCAAACGCCTCTACCTGATTGACAGGTAGAGGCATTCGCAGGGCGGTCGGGGGCAGTGACGGACCGTTGCAGGGCAAAATGGGGATGGGCAGCGATTTTTTTGAGGCAGCTACTCTGATGGAGAAATGGCAGCAGACCGCCTGCCTTTGCAGCTGGACTGCAGAGGCAGGGGGTCGTCCACAGTTGCTGTTACCGCAATTAAATTGGGCAGTACATTCAGCACGCTAGACGGCATTGCCCTGATTGAGGAATGATTGTAGATTCTGTTATTTAGCACAATCTGCAATACAACATGAATAACACCCATAGTGCAGGATGCAATGCGGGGGAAAAAAGGTTAGAGATATGGTGTAGGGAGAAGGTTCAGTGATATACTGTAGTGCGGGTAAACAGCGTAGTGATATAGGGCCTAATTCAGACCTGATCGTAGCAGCCAATTTGTTAGCAGTTGGGCAAAAACATGTGCACTGCAGGGGGGGCAGATATAACATGTGCAGAGAGAGTTAGATTTGGGTGGGGTGTGTTCAAACTGAAATTTAAACTGCAGTGTAAAAATAAAGCAGCCAGTATTTACCATGCACAGAAACAATATAACCCACCCAAATCTAACTCTCTCTGCAAATGTTATACCTGCCACACCTGCAGTGCACATGGTTTTGCCCAACTGCTAACAAATTTGCTGCTGCAATCAACTCTGAATTACCCCCATAGTGTGGGGAGGTGGTTCAGTGATATAGGGGGTAATTCCGAGTTGATCGCAGCAGGAACTTTGTTAGCAGTTGGGCAAAACCATGTGCACTGCAGGGGAGGCAGATATAACATGAGTTAGATTTGGGTGGGGTGTGTTCAATCTGCAATCTAAATTGCAGTGTAAAAATAAAGCAGCCAGTATTTACCCTGCACAGAAACAAGATAACCCACCCAAATCTAACTCTCTCTGCCCATGTTATATCTGTCCCCCCTGCAGTGCACATGGTTTTGCCCAACTGCTAACAAAGTTCCTGCTGCGATCAACTCAGAATTACCCCTATAGTGCGGGATGTAGTGCGGGTAAACAGCATAGTGATATAGGGGGTCATTCTGACCCGATCGCTCGCTGCAGTTTGTCGCAGCGCAGCGTTCGGGTTGGAACTGCGCATGCGCCGGTTCCGCAGTGCGCCGGCACATGGCAGCTTTTGTTACCTAGCGATCGCCTCTGAGACAGAGGCAGTCGCTAGGCGGGAGGGGGCTGAACGGCGGCGTTAAGCCGCCGTTTAGGGGGAGCAGTCCGGCCAACGCAGGCGTGGCTGGACCGTTGAGGGGGCGGGCCGCAGCGGCTGCGCGACGAGTCATGCAGCAGCTGCGGCCAGCATGAGCGACGAGCAACTCCCGGCCAGACGCAGGAGCTGCGCTGGCCGGGAGTTACTCATCAAATACAAAGGCATCGCCTCTGTGCGATGCTTTTGTATTTGTGCGGGGGAGCCAGCACTGACATGCAGGGTGGACCAGCCCTATGCTGGGCATCCCCCCGCATGTCTGAGTTAACAATCGTAGCTTTGCTAAATTTAGCACAGCTACGATCAACTCGGAATTACCCCCATATTGTGGGGAGGTGGTTCAGTGATATAGGGGCTAATTTAGGCTAGATCGCAAATCGTGAATGGGGAGTGTCGGGGCATGATCGCGGCGGCTACATGACATCACACGCAGCCTCCATGATAGAGAACATGGCGACGGGCCTCCTGCAGACGCAGCTAAGCTGCGCCGGCAGGAGCCATCCTCAGTTAATGCTAACAAGCAGAAATTGTGATGCGTTCACAATTTCTGCTTGTTGAACGAGGGGAGGTGCCGGTCAGCATGCGATCCAAAGGATTGCAAATTTTGCTAATTACCAGAATTTACAATCCTTATTGAATCAGTCCCATAGTGCGGGATGTAGTAGGGGTGATTAGCGTAGTGACATGGTGTGGGGAGGTGGTTCAGTGATATAGTTCGGGATGTAGCAAGGGTGACTAGTGTAGTGAAATGGTGAGGGGAGGTGGTTCAGTGATATAGGGGGTCATTCCGAGTTGATCGCTCGCTAGCAGTTTTTAGCAGCCATGCAAACGCTATGCCGCCGCCCACTGGGAATGTATTTTAGCTTAGCAGAAGTACGAACTTTTTTATCGCAGAGCTTCTGCAAAACATTTTTGTGTAGTTTCAGACTAGCTCAAAACCTTCTCAGCGCTTGCGATCACTTCAGACTTTTCAGTTCCGGATTTGATGTCACACACCCGCCCAGCGTTCGCCCAGCCACGCCTGCGTTTTCCCTGGCACGCCTGCGTTTTTCCGAACACTCCCTGAAAACGGTAAGTTGCCACCCAGAAATGCCCACTTCATGTCAATCACTCTGCGGCAAGCAGTGCGACTGAACTGCATCGCCAGACCCTGTGCAAAACTGCATAATTCGTTGTGCCCGTATGTCGCACGTGTGCATTGCGCTGCATATGCATGCGCAGAACTGCTGTTTTTTAGCCTGATCGCTGCGCTGCGAACAAATGCAGCTAGCGATCAACTCGGGATGACCACCATAGTGCGTGATGTAGTAGAGGTGGTTAGTGTAGTGAAATGGTGTGGGGAGGAGGTTCAGTGATATAGTGCGGGATATAGTAGAGGTGACTAGCATTGTAAAATAGTGTGGGGATGTGGTTCAGTGATATAGTGCGGGATGTAGTGTGGGTAATTAGCCTAGTCGTATAGTACAGGGATGTAATATGGGGAGGTAGACATAGAGGGTTATTCAGATCCAAATGCAGCAGCTGTATTCGGGTGGTCTGCAATCCACAATCTCCCACACTGCAGAGCATTGGAGCAAGTGCGGGAGTCTGGGAGAAGCACTCAGTAACAACCCTGGACATTAATGTAAAAAATGTTTTTTTATACACTGGCTACTGTATGGAATACAGTATTAAAATTTAACACTATAGTTTGTCTATAGTATAGGTTGTATCAAATATATTTAAATAATATAAATAAGTGTTCAGGAAAAGGTTAACCATACCATAATAAATAAATAAATAAATAAATAAATAAATACACAAACATAATAAAACCAGTACTGAACTTTCTAAGCACACATTCTCCCACCTCATAGTAAGGTTCCTGTCTCCTCTTCCTGGTAGCTACTCTCTGGTCCAGTGCACTGATTGAGAACTCAGATCCACACACACCGCAAACTTGGTAGAAGCAGCTGCTACCACTGGGCTTGTGCAGCAGCTCTGCTCTGCCCCTTAAACTGCATGATGTGGCTGCAGCTCTAGTAATTGTATTATATTATATACCATTCTATTGTTGTCACAATTTGAGCCACTTGCCATAGGGAGGGGGGTTTCTTGGCAACATTCCCTGCATGAGCGATCGTTACTGAATCACCCTCTGGGATACTTGCCCATTCTTTTGGGCATCCTGGAGCGTGACCCAAGATTCAGGAACCTACCAGTCATTCTAATACAGTAGGCAAGTGTGACGCATAGAGGTACTTACAAGGAAATGCCATTTACTAGCAGCACATGTTTGACCAAAATTCAGCATCATGGTCAATAAAATACTTGTCACCTGTCACATCTGATAATCAATGTTCTCATTAATTACATATATTAGATTTACCAGACATTTATGTTTATATAAAATAAATAATATTTTTGGTTACAAAATCAACCATTTCTATCCAGCAACACATAAGCTGCATGTCTTAATTATAATTAGTTCACAAGCATAGTAAAGTATAAAAGCAATGATACATGCTGAATATTTGGAATGAAGCTAATCTTCCTGTGTTTGTGTGAGGATTTCCATAGGTGATCTGGTAACCCTTTAGTTTAAAAACAAACGTGTAGCTGACTCTACCCGAGTTGCACAAATATTGATAAATCAAAGGAGACCAATAGGAACACTTTATATTATATGGAGCCAGCTAGCTATGTGTTGTGCATTTCCACTAACCTATTGTACGTATATAATATACAGCACTAGATTGTTTGAGGAAGCCAAACCTCCACTTCAGGCATACCTCCCAACATGACCCTCTCCAGGAGGGACAGAATACTCTGCTCTCTTCCCTCTATGATTGCCATCACCTGTAATGAAACACCTGTCTTATCCATTAACCTGTTCAAAACAGGTGATGGCATTCATAAATTAAGATAAGTCGAGAAGCAGAAAGGTGTGTCCCTCCTAGATAGGGTCATGTTGGGAGGTATGACCTCAGGCTTGTCTTTTATATATAGGTAAGACTGGACCACCAGCAACATTCATTTTTAACATATACCAGGGTTTTTGTTTGTTTACAATGTTTTAGATAGCTTGGATCAGTGTTTCCAAACCTTTTTTCTCAAGCCACACTAACAATCCATGTTTTAAGGATATCCATGATTGAGCACAGATGGTTAAATCAAAATAACTGAGGTACTAATTAAGTCAGCTGTGTTCAAGTTTGGCTATCCTTAAAACTAGGACTGTTAGTGCCTTGAGGTCTGAGGTTGGGAACACTGGATTAGAAAGACTAGATCAGGGTGCTCTAAACTTGGTCCTCAACGTATCCTAAACAGTCCAGGTGTTAAGGATATCCATGCTTGTGCATAGAAGGTATAATCAAAATGACTGAGGTACTATTTAAGTCACCTGTGCTTGAGCTTGGATATCCTTAAATCCTGGAGTGTTCAAAGGGCATAGAAGACCAAGTTTGGGAACCACTGTATTAGATATATAAGTTTAATATCTACATAGAAAGTAAATTAGCTGGTAAGCAGACCACCTAGAAATGTAATGGCATGTATTTGTTGCTATCTCCACCTTTCCATTTGCCAAGGTGAATAACAACTCTTTCCTTGAATAAATGTCATTCTTTTATACAATACCTCTGTTTCCTGGGTGTGCCCTTATTTCCAGTGTGATTGAATTTGAATGTTTCTTTAATTGATATGCAACTTAAAGCCTGAAGAAAGGGGGCCTCCTTACCTTTTTGAGACTGCATAGTGATACTGAATTTCAGCTTAGTTGTGGAGTTGGTTGGTGCTCACAGAAGATGTGTTCTAACAGGTAAGATGCTACTTTATTGCTTCAAATGTGCTTGAAGTTACTGGGAATCCTAAAATCGTAAAGGAAGCAAATACTCTAATCATTAGGAGTTATAGTTAAAGACTTTAATATTCAGTAAATCATGGGGATATCTTTAAATAGTAAAGAGAACCTCTTTGCAAAATGTGAGCATTCATATTGAATTATATTTTGCAGTGACTTATGATTTATAGACATCAGTAGAAGAGCGCCACTTAGTGGTCAATTATCATGAAGCATGTAGAATACACTAAGTGGCTTCTCATAGAATATATTTTTAAAATTGTGGTTGTTTTGTTTTATTCAGCAATTCTAAAAACACTTCTATAATATGCAAAAAAAAATCCTTTTATAAAAGTACATAACTTTTTTCTTTTTTTCTTTTTAATGCTTAAAAAACGAAACAAGCAAGCTAATGGCAACTTGACCTATGTAGCTATTTACTGTGATAGATTTACTAAAGACAAAGGGTTTCCCAGCTTGACCTATATTTGTTTTGTTTTTTAATCATTTTTTGTTTACTTGATTGGCTGGCTGCTGGATTCAAAGATTAACTTTGTTTGCGGAAAACCGAAGGCCACATATCACTAGCATATGAATTGAATTTCACTATATGTTTAATGCATGTAACACCAAAACCTATTGTTCCTAGTGCAACCATAGCAGTTTGTGTTTTTACTTTGCAGTAGTGTTTTCCTGAATTCTACTTACTCAGTCATGTGCTTTGGGTGTGTGTTTTTTAATCATTGGAAAGCATACGATCATCCCTAAAATGCTAGTAAAAAAGACAAATGCATAAATGTATTTAATCTACATTTCTTAAAAGCATTATTAGAAATAAAAGGTCTGAGTATGTGGCCTAGAGCATGACCTGCATCTCCCTAGCTTAGAATTTGTTCCTGTGCAGTTACTGACTGTATATCAGTGTGTTACAGCCTCTACTATGACTTCAGTACAGTAAATGTTTTAAAGCTTACTTATTCTGGTGAGCAGTTTAAAAGGATTGGCTCACCAAGCGTCACTAACTGCATATGCATACATTGTTTCAGCGTGCTCATCTCAATGAACCACTTGACTCGTTAAGATTTCCTTCTACCAGCCTGTGTCGTCCAGTTTCTCATTCTAGATACTGTACTCTTCTCCTACAACCTTTTAGTTGTACTTTATGTTAAATTAAAGCCATATTTTCTACAATATAGTTTCCCATCTATGGTGCATCTGCTTTTCCCATATCCTTGTTTCAAATAGGCAATTACATGAAGGTCAAATGCCTGCTGAAAGATATACTGTAGGTACAGTATACAGTAATGAAAGCTCTTTTCACCCTGGACACGGCACTCTTTATAGGGTATAATAGGCAGAAATAGTTCTAATCCAGTCACCTAGTACAACAAATAATTTTGTATACTGTACACTGCAGAATGTGTTTTACCGATTTCATTTAATATGTGTTTACTTTTTTAGGCTTAATTAGCAGCTCATTTAAAAGTCTTTTCATTAGAATTGTATTTCTCACTAGGTAATGTTAATCACTAGTGCAGCCTATTGTGACAGGAACCAGACACCTGTACTACTGTAGTATGAAGCATGCAGCAGTTACTCTGCCTGCAACAACCAGCCTGCTCTGGAAATGAATGAACAGACTGATTGCACTAAATTACATAGGGTCATGCGTATTATCCTGCGAGATGCAGGCATAGCATAGTTCTGGTGAGTTAACCCGTATTTTTAAAGTTCCAATCATTTAAAGGCGAAACCAGGATAAGTTTCAACTATTAAATTATTGCCCCCTGTAAACTATGGGCTAACTTGCTGGAATTGCACCCATCCAATCACTGATTACTGGGATAATGTAGGTGTAGTAAATCATTATGTCCGAATCCAAAAGGTCCGGGTTACAGCTTTGAGGTTTGATATATATATATATATATATATATACAGTATGTGTATGTATGTGTTTTCATTTATACAATTTAGGGGCAGATGTATTAACCTGGAGAAGGCATAAGGAAGTGATAAAGCGGTGATATGTGCAAGGTGGTAACTCGCCAGCCAATCAGCTCCTGACTGCTAATTTACATATGGGAGCTGATTGGCTGGTGCGTTTATCACCTTGCACTTATCACTGGTTTATCACTTCCTTATGCCTTCTCCAGGTTAATACATCTGCCTCTTAATTCTTTGGTATAGGGTTGCCAATGTAAACACACTAACAAAATGTTTGGGGTAAGTACCCTACCTACTTGTGTGACTTTTAGCATTTCAAGATGTCAAATTGTGTTTAGATGCTTACCTTTTGACATTTGAATATAAAAATGAATTATGTTCTTGTATTCACTAGATTTTCCTACCTTGCTGTTCAACTTTTTATTGCCATTCAACTGGGAATTGGTGAGTATTTACGGATTACCTCTGCGAATGTTTATTCTTCATATCTCATTATAGAAAATAACCTCTGATTATCTTATGGATAAAAGGTTAAATTGATGTTAGCCATAATGACCCTTAACAAATACTAATAAACAAGACAAATTCCATATTATGTGGGCAACAAGCTCATACATATGCAGCTTTCTTATAAGACAACAAAACAAGTTGCCTTACAAAATATCTTTTAAACCTTTACTAATTGTACAGTATATAATACTTTGTGTGTGTGTATAAGAAAATATCACAGCCGCAGGGGCGTATCTATAGAGGAGGGGACCCGTGTGCAGTCTCCGGGTGTAGGCTCCCTCCTGTCCCGTCAGAGCCAGCCCTAGCCAATTTGATGCCCTAGGCAAAATTTCAGCTGGTGCCCCCTAGCACTGCCCCTAGTTCTGCATCTGACTCAGCAACACTCAGGCAGTGTGTGTGTGTGTGTGTGTGTGTGTGTGTGTGTGTGTGTGTGTGTGTGTGTGGGAGGGGGGGTGGTGCTGGTTATAAAACGTACTTTTGCTTGCTGGTGTGCTTGCAGGAAGTGTGTGCACCCATGCAGCTATCTAGATCCGTGACTGCGTTTTGTGAGATGGGGGTGGCAGGATGGGTGAGTGCTTGCGCTCGCACCAGTTAAAGGGGCACCCGTACAAAGGATGTGACCTCACAGGGTATGCTGTCCTTTGCAAGCCTCATCCTTTATTTTAGCTTGCTGGTTGGTCACAGATGGCAGCAAAGTCCAGATACTGCCATACTTGCTGGTTTTACAAAAAGACCAGTAACAAACATGTAGCAACTGTCCATTCTCTTCACTGTTCAGTGTGTTTGCTGGTGTCTGTTACTCCCGGCAACTGCATGCCCTTTATTTTATACTGCGGAAGCGATATGCTCTGTCCTCCAGTCTGACGCATCTGAAAGTCACACTGCACTGACGTTTCATATAGGAATAGTGCAACGCAACTTACTGAGCACATTACAGTGCTGGATGGCAAGGGAATTTTACGACATGGATTGATTGAGAAATAAGAGACTCTCCCCGACCTTGCAAAGCTTCAAACGGGCACTTAAAACCCACCTATTCATCAAAGCATACCCTCCCAATGCATAACCCAGTGCTGAAGCCACGCCACCACCACCCTGCCTCATGCCGTGAACATCTCTGCTTTGCTTGCATACTGCCATCAGGCTACCTCCCACTTGCCTGCATCTCTTGTCATCTGTCTGTCGCCCCTCCCCACTAGATTGTTAGCTCTTCAGAGCAGGGCCCTCTTTCCTCTTGTTATCTAAGCCCTCGTCTCGACACATTTCCCTCGCAGCTCTCCCCTTCTCAACGACCATCTTTATCCTGCTAGTAAAGGCTCATCTCTATCTATGGCCATCAGCCTCTAGTAGTACGATGAGCACTCCATCAATACTTACATCTTAGCCGTATTATGTCTTGAGAACGTGTGGTGCTCTATTTTACCTGTACTCTATTTCTGTTATTTATTTACTGTAATGCTATGTTTTGTCTCCCTGTACTGTCCTTTGTACGGTGCTGCGAAACACATGTGGCGCCTTATAAATAAAATCTAATAATAAGAGAACACTGCCCATGTTATATACCTGCAGACACCTGGAGTTTGCACAGGGATAAGGGACACAGGATAGCAGGGTACCTTTCCCCCATGTGCACAAGCAGTATGGGTGATGTCAGATTTAGGTGAAGCAGTCTTCCACAATACACATGTGGTATCATAAGAAGCCATCCAGTAATAACCTTATATAGTCAGTGAAAATGTCACAGGTCCAGGAATTGCAGTTACTGGGCTTCTGCTGTCAAAGGTCTCACAAGTCAGGGGCATTCAAGCATGGCGGAGGGAGTTCAAGTGTGCATTCTATTTGACAAATGTAAACAGCAGTGTATACAAGTACTGATTGAATACATTTAGAAAGTAACAGTTTGCAGACTGTCCCTCCCAGCATGAGAAACTGCAGGGGCATGCTTGGATGCCCCTAGGCATGCTTGGATGCCCTAGGCAAATGCCTAGCCTGCCTATAGCTAAGGCTGGCTCTGTCTCCAGTCCTGTAGCCAGCAGCAGATCTGTTAGCACTCTGTCTAAGCACTAGAGACTCTGGCACAGTGCCAGAGTCTACAGCGCATGCGCAAGTCTTCAAAAAATGTTGTAGCAGCCATTTTGTCGGAGACCTGGTCATGCGCTGTAGACTCTGGCCATGTGCCAGAGTCTCTAGTGCTCAGACAGAGCACTAACAGTGCTGCTGCCAGCTATGGTGACGGGTTAGGAGGGGGCCCACACCTGGACACCAGAAAGGTAAGTATAGAAGAAATGGGTGCGATGTGGGCCCCCTCTGGACCCAGGGGCCTGTGTGCCTATAACTGGTTTAAAAAAATAATAATTGTGTATATAATCGCCCATATGTGATATTCTGCGAGGGGATGTAGTCTGGATCCCGGCAGCCGAAATCCTGGTGGTCAAAATCCGGACGCCGGAATCCCGACCACCATCGGTGGCAGCGAGCCACCGATCCCGCAGCGAGTCCACAAGGGGCTTCGTTGCACTTGCCCCCTTGTCAGCATTCTAGCGGTCGGGATTCTGTCGTCAGGATCCCCTACCCAATGCCCTGCAAGTTGCAGGAACTGGTACAGTTCTGGCGATTTAGCCTGTAGATTTAGAAGCAAAAACCTGGGGGTATATTTACAAAGATTCGCGATTTGGCCGTTTTGAAGGGTGTTTGAACTCGAATGGTATCGGGTGCATTTTACTGCAACTTTTTGAATCCTGATACGGTCATTCACTAAGCTGCCGACTTTTCACAATTCGTATTTTCTGATGTCGATGTGATTCGTAATATCAGGCAGTGTTTTATGGGAGTGATGAGTAAAACACTGCCTGACAAAACACAAGGTATCCCGGCCGGATCTGTGAGATCCGTGCAGGGCTTCATTGTGTACCTTAAAAAGGTTTTTAAAGTGTTTAAAAATCTGAAAAAAATTGCGTGGGGTCCCCCCTCCTAAGCATAACCAGCCTCTGGCTCTTTGAGCCGGTCCTGGTTGAAAAAATATTGGGAAAAAATTGGCAGGGGTTCCCCCATATTTCATCAACCAGCACCGGGCTCTGCGCCTAGTCCTGGTTCCAAAAATACAGGGGACAAAAAGCGTAGGGGTCCCCCGTATTTTTGAAACCAGCACCGGGCTCCACTAGTCAGAGAGATAATTCCACAGCCGGGGGACACTTTTATATAGGTCCCAGCGGCCCTGGCATGAAATCACTAACTAGTCACCCCTGGCCGGGGTACCCTGGAAGAGTGGGGACCCCTTAAATCAAGGGGTCCCCCCCTCCAGCCACCCAAGGGCCAGGGGTGAAGCCCGAGGCTTCACCTCCCCCCCCCCCCCCCCATCCATGGGCTGCGGATGGGGGGCTGATAGCCAAGTGTAAAGTAAAAGAATATTGTTTTTTGCCCAAGAACTACAAGTCCCTGCAAGCCTCCCCCGCAAGCTGGTACTTGGAGAACCACAAGTACCAGCATGCGGGGGTTAAACGGGCCCGCTGGTACCTATAGTTCTTCTGCAAAAAAAAAAATACCCAAATAAAAACAGGACACACACACCTTGAAAGTACAACTTTCTTACATACATTCCGACACACACATACTTACCTATGTTCAGATGCCGACTTAGCCCACATCTCAACGTCGATTCCAGGGTACCTGTAAATAAAATTATACACACCTAAATCCAGTGTGTCGTGTCCTTTTTTAATAATCCACGTACTTGGCAAAACAAAAAAACGGAAACCCGACCACGCACTGAAAGGGGTCCCATGTTTGCCCATGGGACCCCTTTCCCCGACTGCCAGAACTCCCCTGACTCCTGTCAAAGAGGGTCCCTTCAGCCAATCAGGGAGCGCCACGTCGTGGCAATCTCCTGATTGGCTGTGTGCTCCTGTGGTGTCTGTGAGGTAGCACATGGCAGAGATACAATGTAGCGCCTATGCGCTCCATTGTAGCCAATGGTGGGAACTTTGCGGTCAGCGGTGAGGTTACTTTCGGTCAACCGCTGACCGCAAAGTTCCCACCATTGGCTACAATGGAGCGCATAGGCGCTACATTGTATCTCTGCCATGTGCTACCTCACAGACACCACAGGAGCACACAGCCAATCAGGAGATTGCCACGACGTGGCGCTCCCTGATTGGCTGAAGGGACCCTCTTTGAAAGCCACCCCTGGCCCTTGGGTGGCTGGAGGGGGGGGACCCCTTGATTTAAGGGGTCCCCACTCCTTCAGGGTACCCCGGCCAGGGGTGACTAGTTAGTGATTTAATGCCAGGGCCGCAGGGACCTATATAAAAGTGTCCCCCCGGCTGTGGCATTATCTCTCTGACTAGTGGAGCCCGGTGCTGGTTTCAAAAATACAGGGGACCCCTTTTTGTCCCCCGTATTTTTGGAACCAGGACCAGGCGCAGAGCCCGGTGCTGGTTGATGAAATATGGGGGAACCCCTGTCATTTCCCCCCCCCCCCCATATTTTTTCAACCAGGACCGGCTCAAAGAGCCAGAGGCTGGTTATGCTTAGGAGGGGGGGGACCCCACGCAATTTTTTTTTCAGTTTTTACACTAAACAGACCCTTTCCCATAGATAACCATGCACAGATCTCACTGATCCGTGCATGGTTATCCAAACTCGACTGGAAAAAGCAGGTCTATTTTTTTTTTTTTTGCTGCTTTTTTTTAACGAATCGAAAAAAAATAGACCCGCACTTGAGCACTCAGAGACTAACACCCAAATACGAATGAATAGTGAATGCCCGTATTGTATGAAATAACAGCCGCGTTTGACCGATGGTCTATTCATTCGTATTTCAGAACTTTGCCAATCAAACCATTACGAATAGACCAGACACTGCCGAGTTTTCTGCTTAGTGAATTCCCGGATTGGGACTTAGAAAAAAAAACACAAATCGGCCAAACTCGGATTTTTAGTAAATACTGGCCCAGGTTGGTTTGTCTTGCTGCTTTATATGTACAGGCTAAATCACCGGAATTGCGCTGGTTTCCTTCAACTTGCAGGCTATTACATTTAGACCAATGACTGAAACACAAATTTATTTTCTTTTGAGTCAAGTAATTTAAAACCTATTAAGCTGATTCTGTATATAGCATACGGTATATATTTAATTCCATGTATATCAGCATGACCTACTATACCGATAATATTAATTCATACATTTCACATACTCCTAAAGCATGTCATCCAGCGGAAGGTCCAAATCCAGAGCTGGACTTCCCATCTGGCACTTCTGACAAATGCCAGAAGAGCTGATGAACTTATGGGCCAGCCAGGCCACCCAGAGACCATGGCTGACCAAGCACTCTGCTTGGC
This sequence comes from Pseudophryne corroboree, assembly GCF_028390025.1. Taxonomy (NCBI): domain Eukaryota; kingdom Metazoa; phylum Chordata; class Amphibia; order Anura; family Myobatrachidae; genus Pseudophryne; species Pseudophryne corroboree. The sequence continues at coordinate 470,558,311 of NC_086444.1, forward strand.
TGTCCAGCTCTGACAGGGGCTGGCTGAGCAACTGTTCCTCATGGTGCTTTGCTTGGCCACCTGGCATACAGAAAAACAGGGGCATGCTGCAAGGCCTGGCCCCCGTGACTCACGGCATGCTCGTGTTCGCCATGGCCATGTCCCCTTTTAATGCACAGGTCAATTGCCAGGGCTGTCAGATAGCCCCAGATCGTCCATGTACAGTACAAGTCAGTGTGTTAGCTTCTTCCCTGTCTCATAGGGTTCCTAGTAACCCCTTCATTTGTTCCTACTGCTGCTAAATACAGCTTTATGTTTGGAAGAGCCACTACTTAGTCCAACTATCCACAGTTTTATGTAGCATAAAAGTGAAGACCTCATGACTAGAGATGAGCGGGTTCGGTTTCTTTGAATCCGAACCCGCACGAACTTCACTTTTTTTTTCACGGGTCCGAGCGACTCGGATCTTCCCGCCTTGCTCGGTTAACCCGAGCGCGCCCGAACGTCATCATGACGCTGTCGGATTCTCGCGAGACTCGGATTCTATATAAGGAGCCGCGCGTCGCCGCCATTTTCACACGTGCATTGAGATTGATAGGGAGAGGACGTGGCTGGCGTCCTCTCCATTAGAATAGATTAGAAGAGAGAGAGAGAGATTGTGCAGACAGAGTTTACCACAGTGACCAGTGCAGTTGTTGTTGTTAAGTTAACTTTTATTTAATATATCCGTTCTCTGCTATATCCGTTCTCTGCCTGAAAAAAACGATACACAGCAGTCACACAGTGTGACTCAGTCTGTGTGCACTCAGCTCAGCCCAGTGTGCTGCACATCAATGTATAAAAGCTTATAATAATTGTGGGGGAGACTGGGGAGCACTGCAGGTTGTTATAGCAGGAGCCAGGAGTACATAATATTATATTAATTTAAAATTAAACAGTGCACACTTTTGCTGCAGGAGTGCCACTGCCAGTGTGACTAGTGGTGACCAGTGCCTGACCACCAGTATAGTAGTATATTGTTGTATACTATCTCTTTATCAACCAGTCTATATTAGCAGCAGACACAGTACAGTGCGGTAGTTCACGGCTGTGGCTACCTCTGTGTCGGCAGTCGGCACTCGGCAGGCAGTCCGTCCATCCATAATTGTATAATTATATACCACCTAACCGTGGTATTTTTTTTTCTTTCTTTATACCGTCGTCATAGTCATACTAGTTGTTACGAGTATACTACTATCTCTTTATCAACCAGTGTACAGTGCGGTAGTTCACGGCTGTGGCTACCTCTGTGTCGGCAGTCGGCAGGCAGTCCGTCCATCCATAATTGTATTATTATAATATATACCACCTAACCGTGGTTTTTTTTTCATTCTTTATACCGTCATAGTGTCATACTAGTTGTTACGAGTATACTACTATCTCTTTATCAACCAGTGTACAGTGCGGTAGTTCACGGCTGTGGCTACCTCTGTGTCGGCAGTCGGCAGGCAGTCCGTCCATCCATAATTGTATTATAATATATACCACCTAACCGTGGTTTTTTTTTCATTCTTTATACCGTCATAGTCAGTCATACTAGTTGTTACGAGTATACTACTATCTCTTTATCAACCAGTGTACAGTGCGGTAGTTCACGGCTGTGGCTACCTCTGTGTCGGCACTCGGCAGGCAGTCCGTCCATCCATAATTGTATTATAATATATACCACCTAACCGTGGTTTTTTTTTCATTCTTTATACCGTCATAGTGTCATACTAGTTGTTACGAGTATACTACTATCTCTTTATCAACCAGTGTACAGTGCGGTAGTTCACGGCTGTGGCTACCTCTGTGTCGGCAGTCGGCAGGCAGTCCGTCCATCCATAATTGTATTATAATATATACCACCTAACCGTGGTTTTTTTTTCATTCTTTATACCGTCATAGTCAGTCATACTAGTTGTTACGAGTATACTACTATCTCTTTATCAACCAGTGTACAGTGCGGTAGTTCACGGCTGTGGCTACCTCTGTGTCGGAACTCGGCAGGCAGTCCGTCCATCCATAATTGTATTACAATATATACCACCTAACCGTGGTTTTTTTTTCATTCTTTATACCGTCATAGTCAGTCATACTAGTTGTTACGAGTATACTACTATCTCTTTATCAACCAGTGTACAGTGCGGTAGTTCACGGCTGTGGCTACCTCTGTGTCGGCACTCGGCAGGCAGTCCGTCCATCCATAATTGTATTACAATATATACCACCTAACCGTGGTTTTTTTATACCACCTAACCGTGGCAGTCCGTCCATAATTGTATACTAGTATCCAATCCATCCATCTCCATTGTTTACCTGAGGTGCCTTTTAGTTCTGCCTATAAAATATGGAGAACAAAAAAGTTGAGGTTCCAAAATTAGGGAAAGATCAAGATCCACTTCCACCTCGTGCTGAAGCTGCTGCCACTAGTCATGGCCGAGACGATGAAATGCCAGCAACGTCGTCTGCCAAGGCCGATGCCCAATGTCATAGTACAGAGCATGTCAAATCCAAAACACCAAATATCAGAAAAAAAAGGACTCCAAAACCTAAAATAAAATTGTCGGAGGAGAAGCGTAAACTTGCCAATATGCCATTTACCACACGGAGTGGCAAGGAACGGCTGAGGCCCTGGCCTATGTTCATGGCTAGTGGTTCAGCTTCACATGAGGATGGAAGCACTCAGCCTCTCGCTAGAAAACTGAAAAGACTCAAGCTGGCAAAAGCACCGCAAAGAACTGTGCGTTCTTTGAAATCCCAAATCCACAAGGAGAGTCCAATTGTGTCGTTTGCGATGCCTGACCTTCCCAACACTGGACGTGAAGAGCATGCGCCTTCCACCATTTGCACGCCCCCTGCAAGTGCTGGAAGGAGCACCCGCAGTCCAGTTCCTGATAGTCAGATTGAAGATGTCAGTGTTGAAGTACACCAGGATGAGGAGGATATGGGTGTTGCTGGCGCTGGGGAGGAAATTGACCAGAAGGATTCTGATGGTGAGGTGGTTTGTTTAAGTCAGGCACCCGGGGAGACACCTGTTGTCCGTGGGAGGAATATGGCCGTTGACATGCCAGGTGAAAATACCAAAAAAATCAGCTCTTCGGTGTGGAGGTATTTCACCAGAAATGCGGACAACAGGTGTCAAGCCGTGTGTTCCCTTTGTCAAGCTGTAATAAGTAGGGGTAAGGACGTTAACCACCTCGGAACATCCTCCCTTATACGTCACCTGCAGCGCATTCATAATAAGTCAGTGACAAGTTCAAAAACTTTGGGTGACAGCGGAAGCAGTCCACTGACCAGTAAATCCCTTCCTCTTGTAACCAAGCTCACGCAAACCACCCCACCAACTCCCTCAGTGTCAATTTCCTCCTTCCCCAGGAATGCCAATAGTCCTGCAGGCCATGTCACTGGCAAGTCTGACGAGTCCTCTCCTGCCTGGGACTCCTCCGATGCATCCTTGCGTGTAACGCCTACTGCTGCTGGCGCTGCTGTTGTTGCCGCTGGGAGTCGATGGTCATCCCAGAGGGGAAGTCGTAAGCCCACTTGTACTACTTCCAGTAAGCAATTGACTGTTCAACAGTCCTTTGCGAGGAAGATGAAATATCACAGCAGTCATCCTACTGCAAAGCGGATAACTGAGTCCTTGACAACTATGTTGGTGTTAGACGTGCGTCCGGTATCCGCCGTTAGTTCACAGGGAACTAGACAATTTATTGAGGCAGTGTGCCCCCGTTACCAAATACCATCTAGGTTCCATTTCTCTAGGCAGGCGATACCGAGAATGTACACGGACGTCAGAAAAAGACTCACCAGTGTCCTAAAAAATGCAGTTGTACCCAATGTCCACTTAACCACGGACATGTGGACAAGTGGAGCAGGGCAGGGTCAGGACTATATGACTGTGACAGCCCACTGGGTAGATGTATGGACTCCCGCCGCAAGAACAGCAGCGGCGGCACCAGTAGCAGCATCTCGCAAACGCCAACTCTTTCCTAGGCAGGCTACGCTTTGTATCACCGCTTTCCAGAATACGCACACAGCTGAAAACCTCTTACGGCAACTGAGGAAGATCATCGCGGAATGGCTTACCCCAATTGGACTCTCCTGTGGATTTGTGGCATCGGACAACGCCAGCAATATTGTGTGTGCATTAAATATGGGCAAATTCCAGCACGTCCCATGTTTTGCACATACCTTGAATTTGGTGGTGCAGAATTTTTTAAAAAACGACAGGGGTGTGCAAGAGATGCTGTCGGTGGCCAGAAGAATTGCGGGACACTTTCGGCGTACAGGCACCACGTACAGAAGACTGGAGCACCACCAAAAACTACTGAACCTGCCCTGCCATCATCTGAAGCAAGAAGTGGTAACGAGGTGGAATTCAACCCTCTATATGCTTCAGAGGTTGGAGGAGCAGCAAAAGGCCATTCAAGCCTATACAATTGAGCACGATATAGGAGATGGAATGCACCTGTCTCAAGTGCAGTGGAGAATGATTTCAACGTTGTGCAAGGTTCTGATGCCCTTTGAACTTGCCACACGTGAAGTCAGTTCAGACACTGCCAGCCTGAGTCAGGTCATTCCCCTCATCAGGCTTTTGCAGAAGAAGCTGGAGGCATTGAAGAAGGAGCTAACACGGAGCGATTCCGCTAGGCATGTGGGACTTGTGGATGCAGCCCTTAATTCGCTTAACAAGGATTCACGGGTGGTCAATCTGTTGAAATCAGAGCACTACATTTTGGCCACCGTGCTCGATCCTAGATTTAAAGCCTACCTTGGATCTCTCTTTCCGGCAGACACAGGTCTGCTGGGGTTGAAAGACCTGCTGGTGACAAAATTGTCAAGTCAAGCGGAACGCGACCTGTCAACATCTCCTCCTTCACATTCTCCCGCAACTGGGGGTGCGAGGAAAAGGCTCAGAATTCCGAGCCCACCCGCTGGCGGTGATGCAGGGCAGTCTGGAGCGACTGCTGATGCTGACATCTGGTCCGGACTGAAGGACCTGACAACGATTACGGACATGTCGTCTACTGTCACTGCATATGATTCTCTCAACATTGATAGAATGGTGGAGGATTATATGAGTGACCGCATCCAAGTAGGCACGTCACACAGTCCGTACTTATACTGGCAGGAAAAAGAGGCAATTTGGAGGCCCTTGCACAAACTGGCTTTATTCTACCTAAGTTGCCCTCCCACAAGTGTGTACTCCGAAAGAGTGTTTAGTGCCGCCGCTCACCTTGTCAGCAATCGGCGTACGAGGTTACATCCAGAAAATGTGGAGAAGATGATGTTCATTAAAATGAATTATAATCAATTCCTCCGCGGAGACATTGACCAGCAGCAATTGCCTCCACAAAGTACACAGGGAGCTGAGATGGTGGATTCCAGTGGGGACGAATTGATAATCTGTGAGGAGGGGGATGTACACGGTGATATATCGGAGGGTGAAGATGAGGTGGACATCTTGCCTCTGTAGAGCCAGTTTGTGCAAGGAGAGATTAATTGCTTCTTTTTTGGGGGGGGTCCAAACCAACCCGTCATATCAGTCACAGTCGTGTGGCAGACCCTGTCACTGAAATGATGGGTTGGTTAAAGTGTGCATGTCCTGTTTTGTTTATACAACATAAGGGTGGGTGGGAGGGCCCAAGGATAATTCCATCTTGCACCTCTTTTTTTCTTTTCTTTTTCTTTGCATCATGTGCTGATTGGGGAGGGTTTTTTGGAAGGGACATCCTGCGTGACACTGCAGTGCCACTCCTAGATGGGCCCGGTGTTTGTGTCGGCCACTAGGGTCGCTAATCTTACTCACACAGCTACCTCATTGCGCCTCTTTTTTTCTTTGCGTCATGTGCTGTTTGGGGAGGGTTTTTTGGAAGGGACATCCTGCGTGACACTGCAGTGCCACTCCTAGATGTGCCCGGTGTTTGTGTCGGCCACTAGGGTCGCTAATCTTACTCACACAGTCAGCTACCTCATTGCGCCTCTTTTTTTCTTTGCGTCATGTGCTGTTTGGGGAGGGTTTTTTGGAAGGGCCATCCTGCGTGACACTGCAGTGCCACTCCTAGATGGGCCCGGTGTTTGTGTCGGCCACTAGGGTCGCTTATCTTACTCACACAGCGACCTCGGTGCAAATTTTAGGACTAAAAATAATATTGTGAGGTGTGAGGTATTCAGAATAGACTGAAAATGAGTGTAAATTATGGTTTTTGAGGTTAATAATACTTTGGGATCAAAATGACCCCCAAATTCTATGATTTAAGCTGTTTTTTAGTGTTTTTGGAAAAAAACACCCGAATCCAAAACACACCCGAATCCGACAAAAATAATTCGGTGAGGTTTTGCCAAAACGCGTTCGAACCCAAAACACGGCCGCGGAACCGAACCCAAAACCAAAACACAAAACCCGAAAAATTTCAGGCGCTCATCTCTACTCATGACTGGTACAATATACAGTTGAAATTATGTGCAGTATGAACCTGTATTTTAGATATGACTACCCTTTAAGATGGACTGTTCAGTAAAAAAACATAATGCATTAACATCTTCCTTAGGGGATGTGGTCAATTTACCTACAATTAAAATCCAGATGGTCAAAATACCGACAACCATTGACCGACAGTCAAAATCCCGACATGGTCAAAATACTGACATCTAAAATACTGACAAGGCCAAAATACCAACATTTAAAGTGTCGACAGGTCAAAAAGTCAACATGAGTTTTTCATGTTTTTTTTTTACATTGAAACCGACTTGTTCATAGTTTACCATCCAAGTGGACCTATATAATAGTGTGCCGAGCGCAGCAGGGCACCGTGTCCGTAGGTGCTTGCCATGCAAGGGGACTCAGTACACTTATACGGTGTCTATGTCAACATACACACACACACACACACACACACACAAAAAGACATGTGTCGACTTTTTGACCTGTCAACATTTTAATTGTATTTTGACATTGTCTGGATTTTGATTGTAGGTATTTCATATTAAACCCTTTCTTATTTATTAACATTACTTTTATAGCGCCAGTTGTTTAATAAGCGATCTGTTTTTACTTCAACCAGCAAGTCAGCATAGAATTCTGAAAACTGCTGCAACCAGACTACCTTTAGAAACCCATTTAGATAGACCTGTGAGGGACATCAACCACACTGCAATTAGAAAACAAAAAAGCCTTGGAGAAAATATTCCATTTATTGGGCTCACAAAAAGTAAGTCATGCTTTATCAGTCTATCACCTACTGTTTATGTTGTTGTCACTTCTAAAATTGTAAAGCATATGTATACACTCCATAGTATACACTGTTGTGGTCTCTCCCTTGATCTTCTGTTTTCACACTGCTGTGAAATCATTCACTTCACTAACTGTGCTTTCCCTCTCACTGACCATCACCTCCTCTCCTTTAGCCTTTCCGTTCCCCTTTGTCTACCTTCACCGCATGCAACCTCAGCATACTTTAATCCTGTTTTCTGCCTCACTTGATGCACTTCTCTCCACCATCTCTACGCTAAATCCACCCTTACCTTTGCATTGCACTCTGCTGCCCCTGCTGTCACTCGCAGCTTTAGTTAGTCCACACACCAACCCTAGGCACCCGCTTCTTATTACACCCATAATCGAAACTCCCTCTCCCCCAAGAGCCTTGTCAATAGCTGCCTCTCTTCCCTACATTCCACAGAATGCCCCCACTACACTTGTTAGTGTTATTGCCAATTTAAAGAATCTGTTTTCTACGCTCATCTTCTGCAGCCTTTGATACTGTAGACCACCCTTTCCTCCATGAGATACTGTAGTCCTTTGATTTCCGCAACTCTGTCTTCTCCTGATTGTCCTCCTACCTCTCTAACTGCTTCTTAGTCTCCTCCTCTGACTCCACTTCCCTACTTGTTGGTGTTCCCAAAAGGTCTAATCTTGGCCGCTTCTTTTCTTTCTTTAGATCTCCTCCCTTAGACTTTGGCCCCCAGTGCCACCAATATGCAGGTGATATCCAAATCTGTTTAGCTTCTCTAGACCTCCCTCCTGATGTCCTCTCTTGTATCCCTGCTTTTCTGAAATCTCCTCCTGTCCTATAGATTTCTTAAACTCTGTCTAAAATCAAACATATTGTGTTCTCCCCATCTAGGACTCTTTCTGATCCCCCCACTCACTATATGTTGAAAGCACCATAGTCTCCTCCTCCCATCAAGTCCAATGCCTCGGTTTTATGCTCAATGCCTCCCTCACATTCACAACATACATTCAGCTTATGTAACACTTCTAGAAACATGCCTTTCCTCAGCATGGATGCCACAGAAGTCTCACCCTGCTTTGATTACTGCTAATCTCTCCCAACTTAAATCCATTCTGAACGCTGCCTATCTCTCTTGCTACTGTGTCGCCCCCCCCCCCCCCCTTTTGCTAATAGATTAAGTGGCTCCCTATCCACCAGAGAATACAGTTTTAACTCCTTGACCTCAATTTCTCCTCTCCCTCCAATATTTCTGACCTTACTTGTGTTCATACTACCTCCTTTACTCTCCACTGAGCACAGCATGACCTCAGCTCTGATCACCTCCTCTCTATCTTATATCCAAGATCTTTCCATGCCACCCCACAACTCTGGAACTGACTCCTTTGCTATTTCTCCCATTCATTTTCCACTCCTTCAAACAAGTCTTCAAGACTCACTACTGCATCAGCCATTATAACTCTCTAATCGGTACCTCTGTTCATCCACCTCCATATTTCCCAATTGTGCCCCTAGCAGCCCTCATGGGAAGGGCCCTCTTTCCTCATTCTATCTACCTAGCACTATCCCGTCGCCAGTGCACATCTGTTCCACCGTCTTCTTTCTTCCCTTCAGTGACTCTGATCCTGCTCACTATGTAGGCATAGGCTCATTGCTATTTCCTCCATAGTCCCACTACTTGCCTCTCAAGCCTAAGTGACTCTTTGTCAATCCCCTCTAGCTTTACCATGTTTGTTTTTACTTATTATGGTTATCTTTCGTATTTTTGTCATATATAATATGTATCTTTTTGTTTTCTTTGCATAGCACTGCATACACCTTTTAGAGGACCTATAAATAAAATGTAATAATACACACTGTGGTAAATCAGAATGCACAGGGGCAGCCTGTCATACAATTGTACCTCATTATACATTGGTTCTCATTTCTCTCCTCAAACACAATATGAAACAAATATCATTTTACTTATTTAACTGGGCGTTTTCAAGTACGTTAATTGAGTGTATCAATAGAATTGTGAGCTTTGCAGATTTAAGTCCGTTTTGAGTTGTCTTGCTTTTATTATTGGGTAAGCGCAAGCACGCACTGAGAATGACTAGTAGAAAACCAAGAGAACACCTAGAAAGTTGATGCACAGCAGGATGCTTACGAATTAATATGCATTTTATCTGTGTATACAATGCAAGACCACGTACACGATTTCTGTCCAAGTCCGCATGATGCCCTGTATCTTTTCAAGCCAAGAAAGGGCAACCTTTTACTTGCATTAATGACCATCAGCCCCTTGGTAATATTTGTATTTATATACAGTCTGTTAATATGTCCTTTATTTTCAGCCAGTACTCTGGACAAACACTGCTGTAAGAATGGAGGCACCTGTATGCTCGGCAGTTTCTGTGCCTGCCCTAAGCATTTCACTGGAAGGTACTGTGAGTTTGATGTGCGGAACAGGTACGTGTTATGGAAGCCAACAATATACAATACACTATTTTTATCTTTGAAAACCAAATTGATCTTTGCTCTGTTTCCCCCATGCAGACATTGTGGTTCTGTAGCTCACAGCCACTGGCTGCCCAGAAAGTGTGCTTTATGCAGATGTTTTTATGGCGTTATGTACTGCATTCCATCTGGGGACTGTGGTAAGTTTAAACATAGAAATTTGCAAATATAAGAAATGTAAAACGACTGTCTCTCCAGGTTGCAATACATTCCATGTAACAACAGCACAGTTTACAGTGCAGGCATTTATATACACATAAAAATATCAAAGTGTACAAATAAGTACACGTTTCTTGGGAAGCTGTAGCAATAAGCTGTTGGAATTAAATTGTGCCTACGGCAATCTTCTCTGTTTAGCAGAAAATGATTGCCTTCTGTTTTTGTCACTTCAGAAAATCCAACTGATCCAAACAGTGTTTAGAAGGAACATGTTAGTCTTTTACAAGCATTACAAACACGCAGAACATACATGCTACATTTACAAGACTGAGGAGACTACAAAAACACTTAGATTGGTATTACTGACTTTTTTTTCGATTTTAGATTAGTAATTACATTCTCTTGAAAGTAATCCTATACAATACAGATATTTTATTATTTGAATACTATCTGTCCCTCCCATTCTCTTATACACAAAAGCTGCTTTGCAATACATTGCATTATACCATGAATGTATAGGAAAAATAAAAAGCTAAATAAACTTTGACCTTACAGAGAAATTGGAATGCATCTGACAAGCTCGTCCTGCACCTGAATATTGCAAGCAATATAATGCCAGTCAGAAATGAGTTGTCTTGGATTCCATTTGTCACCTAGCAGATCAGGTTAAGATGGGCAGATAAACTAGATTATGTGAGAAAATAGGAGCATATGGAGGCAATTGCTGCTGTCATGCATTTTATGCCCTTTTCATGGCAGGAAAATGACAAGGCATTAGTTATCTTATCAAACATCCTTTATGACTACAAAGGGAGCATCAGAAATCAGCTGCAAACATTTAACACCTTTTACCTCACATAAAGGCTGCAACGCCTCTATAAAGGTTGAGGAATAAAATAAGAACTACATCCTGTTCTTCTTTCTTCTCAAAGCAGGAACTATTTGTCATTTTAATTTGCAATTGACAGGGTTCCTGTATGTGTGTATCACAAACAATGAGACATATTATTCCAGATCTAGGTTCTGTATCATATGCAAATAGACTTTGTATTCTCTGTAGGATGTCCCCACACCTTCTATTCTTCTTTTTCCAATAGGATACCACTTAACTGAATGTCCGATCTGAAATGTGATTATTTTTCCTTTATTTGTTTTACTATATAGACGCAAATGAATATAAAGAAGATGTTGAAATGGTACATTCTGGAGCGCCTAAAAAGCCATCTTTCCATTTTGTGATGCCTGCAGTTATTGCAATTAGCATGATACTAATCGCTTAAAAAATCATCTTCTGTATTAATCACTTTAATCAATTTTAATTTATTGATAAAAAGTAGCACTTTGTTATTGCATATAATATTGTTTTATTTTTACTTATCTGTTATGTTTTAAAGCCTAAAAAAATGTAAAGGCAAAAGACCATCAGTAACTTTTTAACTGAACAAACCATATTACAATGCAAGGGGTGAAAAGCCTTTTTTTTTCTTTCTTGCAGGGTACAGTAAATACTGGCTGCTTTTGCATGTAGACCACACATGCTGTGCAGCTTTAATTTTTACACTGCAATTTAGAGTTCAGTTAGTACAGGCTTCTCAATTATAATGATGTGTGCAAGTTTTTAACCCACCCCACCTCTGACTTGCCTATTCTGAAAGATCTGGGGGACTCCCAGTTTTGCGGGTAGATCACTGGAAGAGTAGATGGATCTCCCAAATTCTGCCCACTTCCTAGTGCTCTGGGCAGGATGGGGAGTTAATACTGGAAATGCAGGTACGTAGAGTGGGCAAGGTCTTATGATCTGAAGAGCTGGCCCCATCCCCGGAGAGGAAAAGGAAAGTTGGCAAAAGTATAAGTCTTCTGCTGTGTAACATGGTTTTCTCAATGTGCAAATTTTCACGTTCTTTGCTTTGTTCCAAACTGTGACTCAGCACAATTGTTTTTTGTTTCATAAAAAGAAATTCATATTTATTTTGCAGTGGGTTTGTGTATTTGTCTTGAAATGTAGTGAATTTCATTGTAAATTTTAACACAGGTTGTAATAAAGTATTTTTTTTATTATGTTGTGTACTTGCCTTTTGTGTAGCACAGCACTAAAATTCGGTAGTATATTTCTCCTTCCAGGACCAGATTAAGCCTTCGGGGGTGCAGGGCACTTAAAATAGCAGGGCCTGGGGAAAGGGAGGTGTATATTCGATTTGTGCATTTCTCCCAACATGACCCATTCCAGGAAGTACAACATACTCTCTACCTGGACTTCTCTCTTAATTGATAAGAAAGCTATTTCAACCCAGATTACGGCAATCCTAAATAAAGAGGGAAGTCCAGGTAGAGAGCATTTTGTTCCTCCTGGAATGGGTCATGTTGGGCGGTATGGTTTGTGCATATTAAATTTAAAACAATGGTGTATATTAGATTTAAGCTAATAATTTATTAAAGTCTGGGTACTGTTAATAGCTCAACTTAATTGAGAGACAACTATTTTGTAAAATGTTCTTGTAGTGAAACGGACGGCTTAAATAACCTTAAAATACACACACAAAAATAAAATCTATAATTTATCTTGTCACATGCAAAATATCCGCAACCTTTGTACTACTTAAATTAAGTGACTCGAGGACTTTGGGGTCTATTCATGAAGCAGTGAAAAGAGCGGAGAAGGGAGCCTGTGGAGAAGTTTCCAATGGCAACCAATCGGCTGCTCCGTACAATTGTATAGTATGCAAATTATAAATGTTACCTCAATGCTGATTGGTTGCCATGGGCAACTTCTCCACTTGCTCACTTCTACACACTTTTTTCACTGCTTCATGAATAGACCCCTGTGTGTGTGTGTGTGTGTGTGTGTGTGTCTTTAGACCCAAATGCTCTCATTAGATAACGGGTTACACAGGACCCAGACACCTAGGCAGGGAGTAGGAGAAGCTGGGATCCCTTGGTCACTTACAGCTCTCTTTCCCCCCTGTCTCTCCTCTGGTTGAGATGCTCCGTCAGTCACTCAAGAAACCTGATACACATGTGTCTCTACCTGCACTACATACTGTCCTGCTTGCATTCTGGCTGCCTGGTTTTGCTGCTGCAAAAGAGGGAGAGCTGGTGGTGATGTAAGAGGGGGGTCCAGGGAAAATGTATCCCCTGTGACCCCCTCCCTTCCCTCCTACCATAATCTGGCTATGTCTCTAGCAATCGAACATGGGGATTAACAACACAGTAATTGACATAATTTAGTGAGTGTGGGGATTTTGATTGAAATTGAGAAAAATTACAGCTCCAGAGGTGGGGGTGCAGCACAGTCAAAATTCAAAATAGTAGAGCCGCATCACCTGGTTGCCCCCACAAGTCCTGCCAAACACTGCTGGCTGGGACTTGCTGACAGTTGGTGTGGCTCCCCAATTTGAATTTTGGACTTCCTGCAGCCTGACCCCATGGAGCTGCCAAAGTTATGATAACCCCATCCTGTTTCTCTACTAATGGATGCATTCATTCATTTATTGTGATTAAAACTTCTAACTGAGCAATGCCATACTTTCTATTTTTAAAATGTTGCCTCCTCCTTGTCCCTTGGGAGAGTTAATGGAGGGAAGATGCAGCTGTGTGTGAGGGGGGAGGAGAAGGATCCCAAGGTGATGCAATTCTCTGAGAAATGTGTCATCACACCTCCGCTTTCCCACAGATTTCACTAGTAAGTGGGTGGGATGCACAAGGGTAGTCTTCTCTCCCAGATAGACTACTCTTTGGGGAACCCATGGTACTTATCAAAAGTTTGGGATTTCCCTGGACGTTTTGAGAGAGTAAACAAGTATAAACTGCAATGCTTATCGTGACAGATATGAAAGAGTATACGTTTCTTGCAGATTAGCTACTCCCAGAGCTGTATAAGAAAAGTTCCCATTAGTCTACACTATTGATGGAGTAAGAGTCAGATATTCCTAATAGTGCTCAAAAGGTATATGCTTAATGTATTTTGTTTTAGTGAGTACTTGAATGGCATGAAAGAAAAAACGAAGGGAAAAATGTAGTATTTGAGTTTCCATAATTTTAGAACCTAGGAAACCAATGTAACAAAGTGTTTACAAATGTAACAAATAGAGTGTGCACATACACGCTCTATTAACTTAAAAGTGCGTAAAGTGCTACATCAGTGGTTCTCGCACGGTGGGGGTAATTCGGAGTTGATCGCAGCAGGAACTTTGTTAGCAGTTGGGCAAAACCATGTGCACTGCAGGTGTGGCAGATATAACATTTGCAGAGAGAGTTAGATATGCGTGGGTTATTTTGTTTCTGTGCAGGGTAAATACTGGCTGCTTTATTTTTACACTGCAATTTAGATTTCAGTTTGAACACACCCCACCCAAATCTAACTCTCTCTGCACATGTTATATCTGTCCCCCCTGCAGTGCACATGGTTTTGCCCAACTGCTAACAAAATTGCTGCTGCGATCAACTTAGAATTAGGCCCTGGGTGCCTAATTTAGACCTGATTGCAGCAGCAAAGCTTTTCTCTAATGGGCAAAACCTAGGGGGTGATTCAGACCTGATCGCTGGGCTGCTAAATTTGTTATCCTGCGTTTACATAGTCGCCGCCCAGGGGGAGTGTATATTCGCTGTGCGATCGCATGTGTACGCCAAGATGCAAAAAATTTACTCAGTCAACGGACAGCTGCAAATCTGTTCTCATATCACTCACTAGTAAATGATTTTTCTACTGTGTGCAGCCCAGGATTTGCTACAGTGCAATGAGAACAGGCTGATTGAGGCCGGAACTGATATTACATACCCTCCCTGAAAATGCTTGGGAACGCCTGTGTTTTCCCTGACAACGGTCCATTTCCACCCACCACGGCCTCTGCCTGTCATTCAGAATGCGAATGGCTATGCGATTAAGATTTTCGCACCAGCCTGTCGATGTCTGCCGATGCCCATTGTTTGCTGACACGTGTGTGTGCATTGCATTGCAGTGCATATGCATGCACAGTCTATGGCTGATCTCCCTCACAGCAGCGATCAGGTCTGAATCCCCCCCCCCCCCCCTCATGTACAGTGCAGGGGGGGACAGATATAACGTGCAGAAAGAGTTAGATTTGGGTGGGGTGTGTTCAAACTAAATGTAGATTGCAGTGTAAAAATAAAGCAGCCAGTATATACCCTGCACGGAAACAAAATAACCCACCCAAATCTAACTCTCTCTATTATACAGATATAGATGTTATAAGATTTTGCTGCTGAGATCAGGTCTGAATTAGGCCCTGTATGCCTCGGATTGGTGGTCCAGGACCAATTCAATTATTTAAGGCAAAACCAGTGCTGGTGGCTGTCAATCATAAATTATGGGGACAAACAAAAGCAAATCTGGTCTCCCTCCCCCACCACACAATTGAACCTAGGGATGACATACTGTATGAACACAATTTACTTAATTTAATATTTCTCAATAAAAAAAACTTTTGGCCTAGGGGTGCCGTGACAAAAATATGCAATAAATGAAAGAATCCAAAGCCTATTAATGTTGCCCTTTGTCACTGTGTAGCTGGTATGAGGCGCATGAGTAGATCGCTCAACTCTTCATTGATACCTGTCTGTACCATAGCTAACTAATGAGTGCTTGGACTATTTGTGTCTAAAGGTCCATACATACGGTGAGATCCAGGCTA
This sequence comes from Pseudophryne corroboree, assembly GCF_028390025.1. Classification (NCBI taxonomy): domain Eukaryota; kingdom Metazoa; phylum Chordata; class Amphibia; order Anura; family Myobatrachidae; genus Pseudophryne; species Pseudophryne corroboree. The sequence continues at coordinate 470,573,846 of NC_086444.1, forward strand.
TGCCCGATACTCACTATGCGACAGAGGCTAGGTCAGCATCACAAGCACATAATGAGTGTTTGGACAAACTTCACACTGTTTCCCTATGGTGGCTGCTGGTGCAGCAGTCTTTCCTCAGCTTGTCCAGATGTTTTTGATGCAGAGCCTCGGATGCTCACAAGAGGAATGAGAAAGCAGACAACATAGTGTACATCTTCCAAAAAAGTCAGGGATGTGCAACATGTGGCACTCCAGCTGCTGTGTAATTGAACATCCCACCATGCCCTGCCACAGGTTTGCTATTAGGGAATGCTGAAACTGTGGAAGGGCATGCTGGGATGCATAGTTCCACAACAGCTGTTGCACAACTCTGCTCTAAGTGGTTGTACTTACTTACTGTTGGTGAATTAGAGGCTATGAACATTTATCTATAAATCTTGATGTCCGTCTGGTATTTTTCTTAGATTATGCATAGTTGCATACTATTCCAATGTTCGTGCAGCTGAGTGAATAACGGTGGTCTGTGGTCACAGAATAGGACACCTAGATGACTAGGTGGGGAACACAAAATGGAACATAGAAATGTGGGGGTTGTTCACTATATGGCATACAGACTAGGGGAGGGGAAGGGCACAATAAAAGCCATAAAGTTTTTCCCGGGTGGGGTTGATATAGAACATAATTAGGATCAGACAGATGATGGTGGGAAAAGCATAAAGCAAGATATACATTGGGGGAGCGCAATATAGGGCAAAAGGATGACAGAGGGCACAGACCATGTGGTGGGGGCATGTCAGGGTTCTGATGGATCTTCTAAAAAGAGCAAACAGCTGCACCTAGGGTGCTTATTCCATGTTCATTCACCCTCCTGTCCAAAGCTGGCTATAACACTGTTGTCAGCTGCTTAGACAAACTGGGATATCCATTTAATCAGTAAAAAAGGTTTCCGTACATTTACATTAAACCTTTCCAGCTGTCCGCTTGAAATAGATGTCTGTTACAGCAATGGAGGGAAGTATCCTGCCATTTTACTAGCTGAGTGAAGAAGGTTACATAGAATTTTACAGCAGATAAAAACCATTTGGCCCATTTAATCTGCTCCTTCTGTGTGTTGTCCCCAGGGTTACAGCTGGATTAGGGGTCTTGGCCAGGGGTTTGGTTAGGGCATTAGTGCTGGGGTATCCGCCAGGGCCATATTAAGAGAGGAGGGTGTCCATCTGGGCCCCCTCCTCTGTAGCCAGCAGTGCAGCAGTTTCTGAGCACTAGGGTGTGCAGGACTCTGGGAAAATAGGGTGTAGAATGGCTGACCAGCGATCAGCATACCGATGCCGGGATCCCTGCGGTCGCCACGGGTTCTATTCCCACTCTATGGGTGTCGTGGACACCCACGAGTGGAAATAGTCCCTGTTGGTCGGCATGCCGACCATTGGGATAGTGAGGGGTCGGGATGCTGGAGGAGGTCATATGACTGTCAGTCTCCCGACCACCGGTCACATGAATACCACCCGGGAAAATATTGTGTCATCCATTTTCTCAGTGATATTCCCTACTGCGTATGCTCGAAATGCTGGGGAAAATCCTGGACTTTGGAGGGGTAAGAATTTAAGAAATAGGTGCAGGTGTGCGGTGTGGGCCTCCCTGGACCCAGGTTCCTGTGTGCACTGCACATCTTGCACCTATTATAGATACGCCACTGGTATGAGTGTTAGGGTATTAGGGTGAGGGTTCAGATTAAGGGTAAAGGATGGTGTACTAGGGCAGTACGATTGTTTTATTATGGTGTAAAATTAATGGTGAGGGTTAGAGTATTAGGAGTAAAATTACTAAAACGGGAGTTCTATTTAAGATGGGATGTTGCCCATAGCCACCAATCAGATCCAGCTATTATCTTCTAGAACATGCTAGATAAATGAGAAGTAGAATCTGATTGGTTGCTGTAGGCAACATCCCATCTTATATAGAACTCCCATCATAGTAAATTTACCCCTTAGTGTTTGTTTGGGGTTAGGATTATTATTATTATTATTATTATTATTATTAATAATAATAATAACAACGACAATTTTATGGATACAAATTCATTGTAAAAATATTATGCTTAGGTGACCTTCTCAGTGAAGTATAATTTACCATTAAAAGTATGAGCTAACATAAATATAAATATCTGTTGAATAAGAATACAGTAAGAAATATTTTTGTTTGTGGAAAATAATAAATGAAATGTGTATTGTTTTTGTTATATTTGATCAGTTGGATATGAGAACACTGGGTCAAATGACAAAATCTCAGTCTTAAGAATTATAAATAATTGTAGTTGCTACAATAACCACAAACATTCAGCAGGCGATCTGCATCTTAAAGCTTACCACTGGCACAATTTTAGTAATGGATGTGAATCAATTAACCCAAGTGATCCTCTATGGATAGCAAAAGCAGAACGATTTTGTACTTACAGATGATATATGGAAGTACAAATGATGTATTTATTCTATAAGCTCTATACTGAATGAAAAATAAACAGTATTTAATATAGTATATGCTCACCACGATTAATATAACAATAATGAAGATCATTTTTTTATTATTATAATTGCATACTTGAACAGATTCACATGTATCAGTACACTTATTAAATCAAATTTACAGGCAGCATCCTTCGTTTCTCAGGGACGTGCAGGCAGGGGAGGCAGTGCCTCCCCTATCATTAATGATTAAAATAATACGAAGAAGATACTTATGACACATATTCTGTGTCATAAGCAGAGGTGTAACTAAGAGGGGGTTGAGCAGGGCACGTGCCCTGGGCGCCTTGGCAGGCCCAGCAGAGGGTGGCGCCACCGGCCGCCAGGGCATCATGCCCACCTGCCCCCGCTATTGCTCTGCCCCCGTCCCGCTGCAATGTGAGGGGAGGAGAGCGCAGCATCTCTCCTGCCCCTCAATGTGCTCACTGCTCAGTGTAACTCTGTCTGGTTTCCGGCGGCATTAGCCAATCAGAGCTTGCGGACCGGCCCCTGATTGGCTGCCGGTCCGCAAGCTCTGATTGGCTAACGAACCGGCACCACATTTAAGATAGCCGCCGCCCGAGACCGGACTTCATGGAGCGTTGAGGGGCAGGAGAGGTGCTGCGCCGCGCTGCACTGCACTCTCCTCTCTTCACATAGCAGAGGGCAGCGGTGATAGTTAGTGGGGATCCAGGTTGATGTAAGCAGCAGCCAGCAGGGGGGAGGGGGTCATGTATCTGGTACTTTGAGGCAATGTGTATCTGGCACTGTGGGGCACTGTGTATCTGGCACTGTGTATCTGGCACTGTGGGGCAATATGTATCTGGCACTGTGGGGCACTGTGTATCTGGCACTGTGGGGCAATTGTGTATCTGGCACTGTGGGGCAATTGTGTATCTGGCACTGTGTACTGTGTAAAAAGGGTACTCAGCGTGCATACTGTGTAAAAAGTAGAGATGTGCACCGGAAATTTTTCGGGTTTTGTGTTTTGGTTTTGGGTTCGGTTCCGCGGCCGTGTTTTGGGTTCGAACGCGTTTTGGCAAAACCTCACCAAATTTTTTTGTCGGATTCGGGTGTGTTTTGGATTCGGGTGTTTTTTTCAAAAAACCCTAAAAAACAGCTTAAATAATAGAATTTTGGGGTCATTTTGATCCCAAAGTATTATTAACCTCAATAACCATAATTTCCACTCATTTTCAGTCTATTCTGAACACCTCACACCTCACAATATTATTTTTAGTCCTAAAATTTGCACCGAGGTCGCTGGATGACTAAGCTCAGCGACCCAAGTGGCCGACACAAACACCTGGCCCATCTAGGAGTGTCACTGCAGTGTCACGCAGGATGGCCCTTCCAAAAAATACTCCCCAAACAGCACATGATGCAAAGAAAAAAAGAGGCGCAATGAGGTAGCTGTGTGACTAAGCTCAGCGACCCAAGTGGCCGACACAAACAACTGGCCCATCTAGAAGTGGCACTGCAGTGTCAGGCAGGATGGCCCTTCCAAAAATTACTCCCCAAACAGCACATGACGCAAAGAAAAAAAGAGGCGCAATGAGGTAGCTGTGTGACTAAGCTCAGCGACCCAAGTGGCCGACACAAACACCTGGCCCATCTAGGAGTGGTACTGCAGTGTCACGCAGGATGGCCCTTCCAAAAAACACTCCCCAAACAGCACATGACGCAAAGAAAAAAAGAGGCGCAATGAGGTAGCTGTGTGACTAAGCTCAGCGACCCAAGTGGCCGACACAAACACCTGGCCCATCTAGGAGTGGCACTGCAGTGTCAGGCAGGATGGCCCTTCCAAAAAATACTCCCCAAACAGCACATGACGCAAAGAAGAAAAAAAGAGGCGCAATGAGGTAGCTGTGTGAGTAAGCTAAGCGACCCTAGTGGCCGACACAAACACCTGGCCCATCTAGGAGTGGCACTGCAGTGTCACGCAGGATGGCCCTTCCAAAAAACACTCCCCAAACAGCACATGACGCAAAGAAAAAAAGAGGCGCAATGAGGTAGCTGTGTGACTAAGCTCAGCGACCCAAGTGGCCGACACAAACACCTGGCCCATCTAGGAGTGGCACTGCAGTGTCACGCAGGATGGCCCTTCCAAAAAATACTCCCCAAACAGCACATGACGCAAAGAAAAAAAGAGGCGCAATGAGGTAGCTGTGTGACTAAGCTCAGCGACCCAAGTGGCCGACACAAACACCTGGCCCAACTAGGAGTGGCACTGCAGTGTCACGCAGGATGGCCCTTCCAAAAAACACTCCCCAAACAGCACATGACGCAAAGAAAAAAAGAGGCGCAATGAGGTAGCTGTGTGACTAAGCTCAGCGACCCAAGTGGCCGACACAAACACCTGGCCCATCTAGGAGTGGCACTGCAGTGTCAGGCAGGATGGCCCTTCCAAAAAATACTCCCCAAACAGCACATGACGCAAAGAAAAAAAGAGGCGCAATGAGGTAGCTGTGTGACTAAGCTCAGCGACCCAAGTGGCCGACACAAACACCTGGCCCATCTAGGAGTGGCACTGTAGTGTCACGCAGGATGGCCCTTCCAAAAAACACTCCTCAAACAGCACATGACGCAAAGAAAAAAAGAGGCGCAATGAGGTAGCTGTGTGACTAAGCTCAGCGACCCACGTGGCCGACACAAACACCTGGCCCATCTAGGAGTGGCACTGCAGTGTCACGCAGGATGGCCCTTCCAAAAAACACTCCCCAAACAGCACATGACGCAAAGAAAAATGAAAGAAAAAAGAGGTGCAAGATGGAATTGTCCTTGGGCCCTCCCACCCACCCTTATGTTGTATAAACAGGACATGCACACTTTAACCAACCCATCATTTCAGTGACAGGGTCTGCCACACGACTGTGACTGAAATGACGGGTTGGTTTGGACCCCCACCAAAAAATAAGCAATTAATCTCTCCTTGCACAAACTGGCTCTACAGAGGCAAGATGTCCACCTCATCATCATCCTCCGATTCATCACCGTGTACATCCCCCTCCTCACAGATTATCAATTCGTCCCCACTGGAATCCACCATCACAGCTCCCTGTGTACTTTGTGGAGGCAATTGCTGCTGGTGAATGTCTCCATGGAGGAATTGATTATAATTCATTTTAATGAACATCATCTTCTCCACATTTTCTGGAAGTAACCTCGTACGCCGATTGCTGACAAGGTGAGCGGCGGCACTAAACACTCTTTCGGAGTACACACTTGTGGGAGGGCAACTTAGGTAGAATAAAGCCAGTTTGTGCAAGGGCCTCCAAATTGCCTCTTTTTCCTGCCAGTATACGTACGGACTGTCTGACGTGCCTACTTGGATGCGGTCACTCATATAATCCTCCACCATTCTTTCAATGGGGAGAGAATCATATGCAGTGACAGTAGACGACATGTCCGTAATCGTTGGCAGGTCCTTCAGTCCGGACCAGATGTCAGCATCAGCAGTCGCTCCAGACTGCCCTGCATCACCGCCAGCGGGTGGGCTCGGAATTCTGAGCCTTTTCCTCGCACCCCCAGTTGCGGGAGAATGTGAAGGAGGAGATGTTGACAGGTCGCGTTCCGCTTGACTTGACAATTTTCTCACCAGCAGTTCTTTGAACCCCTGCAGACTTGTGTCTGCCGGAAAGAGAGATCCAAGGTAGGTTTTAAATCTAGGATCGAGCACGGTGGCCAAAATGTAGTGCTCTGATTTCAACAGATTGACCACCCGTGAATCCTTGTTAAGCGAATTAAGGGCTCCATCCACAAGTCCCACATGCCTACCGGAATCGCTCTGTGTTAGCTCCTCCTTAAATGTCTCCAGCTTCTTCTGCAAAAGCCTGATGAGGGGAATGACCTGACTCAGGCTGGCAGTGTCTGAACTGACTTCACGTGTGGCAAGTTCAAAAGGTTGCAGAACCTTGCACAACGTTGAAATCATTTTCCACTGCGCTTGAGACAGGTGCATTCCACCTCCTATATCGTGCTCAGTTGTACAGGCTTGAATGGCCTTTTGCTGCTCCTCCAACCTCTGAAGCATATAGAGGGTTGAATTCCACCTCGTTACCACTTCTTGCTTCAGATGATGGCAGGGCAGGTTCAGGCGTTTTTGGTGTTGCTCCAGTCTTCTGTACGTGGTGCCTGTACGCCGAAAGTGTGCCGCAATTCTTCTGGCCACCGACAGCATCTCTTGCACGCCCCTCTCGTTTTTTAAATAATTCTGCACCACCAAATTCAAGGTATGTGCAAAACATGGGACGTGTTGGAATTTGCCCATATTTAATGCACACACAATATTGCTGGCGTTGTCCGATGCCACAAATCCACAGGAGAGTCCAATTGGGGTAAGCCATTCTGCGATGATCTTCCTCAGTTGCCGTAAGAGGTTTTTAGCTGTGTGCGTATTCTGGAAAGCGGTGATACAAAGCGTAGCCTGCCTAGGAAAGAGTTGGCGTTTGCGAGATGCTGCTACTGGTGCCGCCGCTGCTGTTCTTGCGGCGGGAGTCCATACATCTACCCAGTGGGCTGTCACAGTCATATAGTCCTGAGTCTGCCCTGCTCCACTTGTCCACATGTCCGTGGTTAAGTGGACATTGGGTACAACTGCATTTTTTAGGACACTGGTGAGTCTTTTTCTGAGGTCTGTGTACATTTTCGGTATCGCCTGCCTAGAGAAATGGAACCTAGATGGTATTTGGTACCGGGGACACAGTACCTCCAACAAGTCTCTAGTTGCCTCTACAGTAATGATGGATACCGGAACCACGTTTCTCACCGCCCAGGATGCCAAGGCCTCAGTTATCCGCTTTGCAGCAGGATGACTGCTGTGATATTTCATCTTCCTCGCAAAGGACTGTTGGACAGTCAATTGCTTGGTGGAAGTAGTAAAAGTGGTTTTACGACTTCCCCTCTGGGATGACCATCGACTCCCAGCAGCAACAACAGCAGCGCCAGCAGCAGTAGGCGTTACACGCAAGGATGCATCGGAGGAATCCCAGGCAGGAGAGGACTCGTCAGAATTGCCAGTGACATGGCCTGCAGGACTATTGGCATTCCTGGGGAAGGAGGAAATTGACACTGAGGGAGTTGGTGGGGTGGTTTGCGTGAGCTTGGTTACAAGAGGAAGGGATTTACTGGTCAGTGGACTGCTTCCGCTGTCGCCCAAAGTTTTTGAACTTGTCACTGACTTATGATGAATGCGCTGCAGGTGACGTATAAGGGAGGATGTTCCGAGGTGGTTAACATCCTTACCCCTACTTATTACAGCTTGACAAAGGCAACACACGGCTTGACAAATGTTGTCCGCATTTCTGTTGAAATACTTCCACACTGAAGAGCTGATTTTTTTGGTATTTTCACCAGGCATGTCAATGGCCATATTCCTCCCACGGACAACAGGTGTCTCCCCGGGTGCCTGACTTAAACAAACCACCTCACCATCAGAATCCTCCTTGTCAATTTCCTCCTCAGCGCCAGCAACACCCATATCCTAATCCTGGTGTACTTCAACAGTGACATCTTCAATCTGACTATCAGGAACTGGACTGCGGGTGCTCCTTCCAGCACTTGCAGGGGGCGTGCAAATGGTGGAAGGCGCATGCTCTTCACGTCCAGTGTTGGGAAGGTCAGGCATCGCAACCGACACAATTGGACTCTCCTTGTGGATTTGTGATTTCGAAGAACGCACAGTTCTTTGCTGTGCTTTTGCCAGCTTAAGTCTTTTCATTTTTCTAGCGAGAGGCTGAGTGCTTCCATCCTCATGTGAAGCTGAACCACTAGCCAAGAACATAGGCCAGGGCCTCAGCCGTTCCTTGCCACTCCGTGTGGTAAATGGCATATTGGCAAGTTTACACTTCTCCGACGACAATTTTATTTTAGATTTTTAAGTCCTTTTTTTACTGATATTTTGTGTTTTGGATTTTACATGCTCTGTACTATGACATTGGGCATCGGCCTTGGCAGACGACGTTGATGGCATTTCATCGTCTCGGCCATGACTAGTGGCAGCAGCTTCAGCACGAGGTGGAAGTGGATCTTGATCTTTCCCTATTTTTGGAACCTCAACATTTTTGTTCTCCATATTTTAATAGGCACAACTAAAAGGCACCTCAGGTAAACAATGGAGATGGATGGATACTAGTATACTTATGGATGACGAGCGACTGCCGACACAGAGGTAGCTACAGCCGTGGACTACCGTACTGCGCGTCTGCTAGTATAGACTGGATGATAATGATATAAAAAATATATATATATCACTACTGCAGGACAGGTATATATTGTATAATGACGGACCTGCTGGACACTGTCAGCACTGCAGACTCCTAAACTACTAGTATGAAGAAGATAGAAAAAAAAACCCACCACAGGTAGGTATACAATTATGGACGAGTGACTGCCGACATAGAGGTAGCTACAGCCGTGGACTACCGTACTGCGCGTCTGCTAGTATAGACTGGATGATAATGATATAAAAAATATATATATATCACTACTGCAGGACAGGTATATATTGTATAATGACGGACCTGCTGGACACTGTCAGCACTGCAGACTCCTAAACTACTAGTATGAAGAAGATAGAAAAAAAAAAAACCACCACAGGTAGGTATACAATTATGGACGAGCGACTGCCGACACAGAGGTAGCTACAGCCGTGGACTACCGTACTGCGCGTCTGCTAGTATAGACTGGATGATAATGATATAAAAAATATATATATCACTACTGCAGGACAGGTATATATTGTATAATGACGGACCTGCTGGACACTGTCAGCACTGCAGACTCCTAAACTACTAGTATGAAGAAGATAGAAAAAAAAAACCCACCACAGGTAGGTATACAATTATGGACGAGCGACTGCCGACACAGAGGTAGCTACAGCCGTGGACTACCGTACTGCGCGTCTGCTAGTATAGACTGGATGATAATGATATAAAAAATATATATATATCACTACTGCAGGACAGGTATATATTGTATAATGACGGACCTGCTGGACACTGTCAGCACTGCAGACTCCTAAACTACTAGTATGAAGAAGATAGAAAAAAAAAAAACCACCACAGGTAGGTATACAATTATGGACGAGCGACTGCCGACACAGAGGTAGCTACAGCCGTAGACTACCGTACTGCGCGTCTGCTAGTATAGACTGGATGATAATGATATAAAAAATATATATATATCACTACTGCAGGACAGGTATATATTGTATAATGACGGACCTGCTGGACATTGTCAGCACTGCAGACTCCTAAACTACTAGTATGAAGAAGATAGAAAAAAAAAAAACCACCACAGGTAGGTATACAATTATGGACGAGCGACTGCCGACACAGAGGTAGCTACAGCCGTGGACTACCGTACTGCGCGTCTGCTAGTATAGACTGGATGATAATGATATAAAATATATATATATATCACTACTGCAGGACAGGTATATATTGTATAATGACGGACCTGCTGGACACTGTCAGCACTGCAGACTCCTAAACTACTAGTATGAAGATAGAAAAAAAAAAACCACCACAGGTAGGTATACAATTATGGACGAGCGACTGCCGACACAGAGGTAGCTACAGCCGTGGACTACCGTACTGCGCGTCTGCTAGTATAGACTGGATGATAATGATATAAAAAATATATATATATCACTACTGCAGGACAGGTATATATTGTATAATGACGGACCTGCTGGACACTGTCAGCACTGCAGACACCTAAACTACTAGTATGAAGAAGATTAAAAAAAAACCCACCACAGGTAGGTATACAATTATGGACGAGCGACTGCCGACACAGAGGTAGCTACAGCCGTGGACTACCGTACTGCGCGTCTGCTAGTATAGACTGGATGATAATGATATAAAAAATATATATATATCACTACTGCAGGACAGGTATATATTGTATAATGACGGACCTGCTGGACACTGTCTGCACTGCAGACTCCTAAACTACTAGTATGAAGAAGATAGAAAAAAAAAACCACCACAGGTAGGTATACAATTATGGACGAGCGACTGCCGACACAGAGGTAGCTACAGCCGTGGACTACCGTACTGCGCGTCTGCTAGTATAGACTGGATGATAATGATATAAAAAATATATATATATATCACTACTGCAGGACAGGTATATATTGTATAATGACAGACCTGCTGGACACTGTCAGCACTGCAGACTCCTAAACTACTAGTATGAAGAAGATAGGAAAAAAAAACCCACCACAGGTAGGTATACAATTATGGACGAGCGACTGCCGACACAGAGGTAGCTACAGCCGTGGACTACCGTACTGCGCGTCTGCTAGTATAGACTGGATGATAATGATATAAAAAATATATATATATCACTACTGCAGGACAGGTATATATTGTATAATGACGGACCTGCTGGACACTGTCAGCACTGCAGACTCCTAAACTACTAGTATGAAGATAGAAAAAAAAAAACCACCACAGGTAGGTATACAATTATGGACGAGCGACTGCCGACACAGAGGTAGCTACAGCCGTGGACTACCGTACTGCGCGTCTGCTAGTATAGACTGGATGATAATGATATAAAAAATATATATATCACTACTGCAGGACAGGTATATATTGTATAATGACGTACCTGCTGGACACTGTCAGCACTGCAGACTCCTAAACTACTAGTATGTAGAAGATAAAAAAAAAAACCACCACAGGTAGGTATACAATTATGGACGAGCGACTGCCGACACAGAGGTAGCTACAGCCGTGGACTACCGTACTGCGCGTCTGCTAGTATAGACTGGATGATAATGATATAAAAAATATATATATATCACTACTGCAGGACAGGTATATATTGTATAATGACGGACCTGCTGGACACTGTCAGCACTGCAGACTCCTAAACTACTAGTATGAAGAAGATAGAAAAAAAAAAAACCACCACAGGTAGGTATACAATTATGGACGAGCGACTGCCGACACAGAGGTAGCTACAGCCGTGGACTACCGTACTGCGCGTCTGCCAGTATAGACTGGATGATAATGATATAAAAAATATATATATATCACTACTGCAGGACAGGTATATATGGTATAATGACGGACCTGCTGGACACTGTCAGCACTGCAGACTCCTAAACTACTAGTATGAAGAAGATAGAAAAAAAAACCACCACAGGTAGGTATACAATTATGGACGAGTGACTGCCGACACAGAGGTAGCTACAGCCGTGGACTACCGTACTGCGCGTCTGCTAGTATAGACTGGATGATAATGATATAAAAAATATATATATATCACTACTGCAGGACAGGTATATATTGTATAATGACGGACCTGCTGGACACTGTCAGCACTGCAGACTCCTAAACTACTAGTATGAAGAAGATAGAAAAAAAAACCCACCACAGGTAGGTATACAATTATGGACGAGTGACTGCCGACATAGAGGTAGCTACAGCCGTGGACTACCGTACTGCGCGTCTGCTAGTATAGACTGGATGATAATGATATAAAAAATATATATATATCACTACTGCAGGACAGGTATATATTGTATAATGACGGACCTGCTGGACACTGTCAGCACTGCAGACTCCTAAACTACTAGTATGAAGAAGATAGAAAAAAAAAAAACCACCACAGGTAGGTATACAATTATGGACGAGCGACTGCCGACACAGAGGTAGCTACAGCCGTGGACTACCGTACTGCGCGTCTGCTAGTATAGACTGGATGATAATGATATAAAATATATATATATATCACTACTGCAGGACAGGTATATATTGTATAATGACGGACCTGCTGGACACTGTCAGCACTGCAGACTCCTAAACTACTAGTATGAAGATAGAAAAAAAAAAACCACCACAGGTAGGTATACAATTATGGACGAGCGACTGCCGACACAGAGGTAGCTACAGCCGTGGACTACCGTACTGCGCGTCTGCTAGTATAGACTGGATGATAATGATATAAAAAATATATATATATCACTACTGCAGGACAGGTATATATTGTATAATGACGGACCTGCTGGACACTGTCAGCACTGCAGACTCCTAAACTACTAGTATGAAGAAGATTAAAAAAAAACCCACCACAGGTAGGTATACAATTATGGACGAGCGACTGCCGACACAGAGGTAGCTACAGCCGTGGACTACCGTACTGCGCGTCTGCTAGTATAGACTGGATGATAATGATATAAAAAATATATATATATCACTACTGCAGGACAGGTATATATTGTATAATGACGGACCTGCTGGACACTGTCTGCACTGCAGACTCCTAAACTACTAGTATGAAGAAGATAGAAAAAAAAAACCACCACAGGTAGGTATACAATTATGGACGAGCGACTGCCGACACAGAGGTAGCTACAGCCGTGGACTACCGTACTGCGCGTCTGCTAGTATAGACTGGATGATAATGATATAAAAAATATATATATATATCACTACTGCAGGACAGGTATATATTGTATAATGACAGACCTGCTGGACACTGTCAGCACTGCAGACTCCTAAACTACTAGTATGAAGAAGATAGGAAAAAAAAAACCCACCACAGGTAGGTATACAATTATGGACGAGCGACTGCCGACACAGAGGTAGCTACAGCCGTGGACTACCGTACTGCGCGTCTGCTAGTATAGACTGGATGATAATGATATAAAAAATATATATATCACTACTGCAGGACAGGTATATATTGTATAATGACGGACCTGCTGGACACTGTCAGCACTGCAGACTCCTAAACTACTAGTATGTAGAAGATAAAAAAAAAAACCACCACAGGTAGGTATACAATTATGGACGAGCGACTGCCGACACAGAGGTAGCTACAGCCGTGGACTACCGTACTGCGCGTCTGCTAGTATAGACTGGATGATAATGATATAAAAAATATATATATATCACTACTGCAGGACAGGTATATATTGTATAATGACGGACCTGCTGGACACTGTCAGCACTGCAGACTCCTAAACTACTAGTATGAAGAAGATAGAAAAAAAAAAACCACCACAGGTAGGTATACAATTATGGACGAGCGACTGCCGACACAGAGGTAGCTACAGCCGTGGACTACCGTACTGCGCGTCTGCCAGTATAGACTGGATGATAATGATATAAAAAATATATATATATCACTACTGCAGGACAGGTATATATGGTATAATGACGGACCTGCTGGACACTGTCAGCACTGCAGACTCCTAAACTACTAGTATGAAGAAGATAGAAAAAAAAAAACCACCACAGGTAGGTATACAATTATGGACGAGTGACTGCCGACACAGAGGTAGCTACAGCCGTGGACTACCGTACTGCGCGTCTGCTAGTATAGACTGGATGATAATGATATAAAAAATATATATATATCACTACTGCAGGACAGGTATATATTGTATAATGACGGACCTGCTGGACACTGTCAGCACTGCAGACTCCTAAACTACTAGTATGAAGAAGATAGAAAAAAAAACCCACCACAGGTAGGTATACAATTATGGACGAGTGACTGCCGACATAGAGGTAGCTACAGCCGTGGACTACCGTACTGCGCGTCTGCTAGTATAGACTGGATGATAATGATATAAAAAATATATATATATCACTACTGCAGGACAGGTATATATTGTATAATGACGGACCTGCTGGACACTGTCAGCACTGCAGACTCCTAAACTACTAGTATGAAGAAGATAGAAAAAAAAAAAACCACCACAGGTAGGTATACAATTATGGACGAGCGACTGCCGACACAGAGGTAGCTACAGCCGTGGACTACCGTACTGCGCGTCTGCTAGTATAGACTGGATGATAATGATATAAAAAATATATATATCACTACTGCAGGACAGGTATATATTGTATAATGACGGACCTGCTGGACACTGTCAGCACTGCAGACTCCTAAACTACTAGTATGAAGAAGATAGAAAAAAAAAACCCACCACAGGTAGGTATACAATTATGGACGAGCGACTGCCGACACAGAGGTAGCTACAGCCGTGGACTACCGTACTGCGCGTCTGCTAGTATAGACTGGATGATAATGATATAAAAAATATATATATATCACTACTGCAGGACAGGTATATATTGTATAATGACGGACCTGCTGGACACTGTCAGCACTGCAGACTCCTAAACTACTAGTATGAAGAAGATAGAAAAAAAAAAAACCACCACAGGTAGGTATACAATTATGGACGAGCGACTGCCGACACAGAGGTAGCTACAGCCGTAGACTACCGTACTGCGCGTCTGCTAGTATAGACTGGATGATAATGATATAAAAAATATATATATATCACTACTGCAGGACAGGTATATATTGTATAATGACGGACCTGCTGGACATTGTCAGCACTGCAGACTCCTAAACTACTAGTATGAAGAAGATAGAAAAAAAAAAAACCACCACAGGTAGGTATACAATTATGGACGAGCGACTGCCGACACAGAGGTAGCTACAGCCGTGGACTACCGTACTGCGCGTCTGCTAGTATAGACTGGATGATAATGATATAAAATATATATATATATCACTACTGCAGGACAGGTATATATTGTATAATGACGGACCTGCTGGACACTGTCAGCACTGCAGACTCCTAAACTACTAGTATGAAGATAGAAAAAAAAAACCCACCACAGGTAGGTATACAATTATGGACGAGCGACTGCCGACACAGAGGTAGCTACAGCCGTGGACTACCGTACTGCGCGTCTGCTAGTATAGACTGGATGATAATGATATAAAAAATATATATATATCACTACTGCAGGACAGGTATATATTGTATAATGACGGACCTGCTGGACACTGTCAGCACTGCAGACACCTAAACTACTAGTATGAAGAAGATTAAAAAAAAACCCACCACAGGTAGGTATACAATTATGGACGAGCGACTGCCGACACAGAGGTAGCTACAGCCGTGGACTACCGTACTGCGCGTCTGCTAGTATAGACTGGATGATAATGATATAAAAAATATATATATATCACTACTGCAGGACAGGTATATATTGTATAATGACGGACCTGCTGGACACTGTCTGCACTGCAGACTCCTAAACTACTAGTATGAAGAAGAAAGAAAAAAAAACCCACCACAGGTAGGTATACAATTATGGACGAGCGACTGCCGACACAGAGGTAGCTACAGCCGTGGACTACCGTACTGCGCGTCTGCTAGTATAGACTGGATGATAATGATATAAAAAATATATATATATCACTACTGCAGGACAGGTATATATTGTATAATGACAGACCTGCTGGACACTGTCAGCACTGCAGACTCCTAAACTACTAGTATGAAGAAGATAGAAAAAAAAAAAACCACCACAGGTAGGTATACAATTATGGACGAGCGACTGCCGACACAGAGGTAGCTACAGCCGTGGACTACCGTACTGCGCGTCTGCCAGTATAGACTGGATGATAATGATATAAAAAATATATATATATCACTACTGCAGGACAGGTATATATGGTATAATGACGGACCTGCTGGACACTGTCAGCACTGCAGACTCCTAAACTACTAGTATGAAGATAGAAAAAAAAAAACCACCACAGGTAGGTATACAATTATGGACGAGCGACTGCCGACACAGAGGTAGCTACAGCCGTGGACTACCGTACTGCGCGTCTGCTAGTATAGACTGGATGATAATGATATAAAAAATATATATATATCACTACTGCAGGACAGGTATATATTGTATAATGACGGACCTGCTGGACACTGTCAGCACTGCAGACTCCTAAACTACTAGTATGAAGAAGATAGAAAAAAAAAAAACCACCACAGGTAGGTATACAATTATGGACGAGCGACTGCCGACACAGAGGTAGCTACAGCCGTGGACTACCGTACTGCACGTCTGCTAGTATAGACTGGATGATAATGATATAAAAAATATATATCACTACTGCAGGACAGGTATATATTGTATAATGACGGACCTGCTGGACACTGTCAGCACTGCAGACTCCTAAACTACTAGTATGAAGAAGATAGAAATATAATGAATGACGGACCTGCTGGACACTGTCAGCAGAATGCGTTTATAGAATAAAAAAAAAAACACCACACGAGTGTTTAACTTTTTCAGGCAGACAATATACTGGTGGTCACTGCTGGTCAGTCACACTGGCACTCTGGCAGCAAAAGTGTGCACTGTTAAATATGTACTCCTGCTATAACTGCACCCCAGTCTCCCCCACAATTCAGCTGTGTGAGCAGTGAGCACTCAGCACAGTCAGATATACATAGATGATATTATATCATGCAGCACACTGAGGCTGAGCACAGATATGGTATGTGACTGTGTATCGTTTTTTTTCAGGCAGAGAACGGATTATATTAAATAATAAATAAAACTGGTGGTCACCACTAGTATAACTATCAGCAAAACTCTGCACTCTCTGAGTACTCCTAATGCTCCAGTAAATCAAGTGTCTCACTCTCTATCTAAACGGAGAGGACGCCAGCCACGTCCTCTCCCTATCAATCTCAATGCACGTGTGAAAATGGCGGCGACGCGCGGCTCCTTATATAGAATCCGAGTCTCGCGATAGAATACGAGCCTCGCGAGAATCCGACAGCGGGATGATGACGTTCGGGCGCGCTCGGGTTAGCCGAGCAAGGCGGGAAGATCCGAGTCTGCCTCGGACCCGTGTAAAAAGCGTGAAGTTCGGGGGGGTTCGGATTCCGAGGAACCGAACCCGCTCATCTCTAGTAAAAAGGGGACTCTACATGCATATTGTGTAAAAAGGGGA
Source organism: Pseudophryne corroboree (assembly GCF_028390025.1). Classification (NCBI taxonomy): domain Eukaryota; kingdom Metazoa; phylum Chordata; class Amphibia; order Anura; family Myobatrachidae; genus Pseudophryne; species Pseudophryne corroboree. The sequence goes on from NC_086444.1 coordinate 470,591,122, forward strand.
CTTTGCGTGTGTACTGTGCAAAAATTTACGAAGGTGTGCTGAGAGACTACACAAGGGGTAGGTGATAGTGTGCTGAGAGGCAACATAGGGGGTAGGTGATAGTAATGTTGGCACGCCCCATTTTCAGTAGCCATGCCTCTTCTGGTATGTGGCCACATCCCTTCTGGTGCATGACCACGCCCATTTTTTCAACGCGCGTGCACACATACTTCGTTTACAGCTTTTTTTTTTAGGGGGGGGGGGGGTGGGCGCACCACTCTTCATCTTGCCCTGGGCTCCGAAAACCCTAGTTACGCCTCTGGACATAAGTATCATCTTTATATTAGTCTAATCATTGTAACTAAATTAAGTAGTTTGGGAGGCACTGATAGAAAGTGCCTCCCATAGACAATGAGAACGGGATAGAGAGGGTGGGCGGGGCCAAGCAGAGGGCTGTAAAAGCCCGTTGAAAAAAGTGTAAAAAGCAGCACTTATAGAGGCGGATAAGCCAGTACCTCCCCAGCTATTGACCTCACCGCGTGAGGCGCCCCGCTACCGATGACTGCAACTCGACATATTGCCGGGTTGGTGATGTCAGCAGTGACGGCGCTTGGAGATCACGTGATCTCCAAGCACCGCCCGTACACAGAGAGTAAACAGGAAATGGGTCGCATAAACCTGGCTCCCATTCACACCACACAGTGAGCCGGGTTGAAGACTTGTTCAAACCTGCTCACGACCAGAGTTGAAATACCAGGTCACTCGACCCGGTATTTCAACCCTTGCACCTTTCAGACTGCACTTGAACACAGTGCCAATAACCCGTGATCAGAGGTGGTGGTCTGAAAGGGGTATTAGTCTGAAAGGGTCCTGACCCCAGGTCAAGCGTCCCGGCATTTCATCCCAGGTTGTGACTTGGCTGAAGCCGGAATCGACCTAGGATGCAGTGCAGTATAAATGGGTAAGTCAGGTCAACGGGACTCGGAGGAGGCGGCGCTTGAAGATAATCATTGATGGTGACGGGTCTCAAGCCAGGTCGCACCCGGGAAGCATTCCTGTACAATTCCCGGGTGTGATCCAGCTCAGCTAATGTTAAGAGGGTATAAATGAGAGTTCTAGACTACAACGCCTGCATTTGTTTAATGTGTAATTCTGATGCCATCCCAAGCTGGGTAAGGCCAAAAATACACCTCTAAGGCAAGCAGTGTCTGAATGCTTGGACAGTGCTGTTTAGTACATTAACACAGCTCTCAGGAGCAGTTTGCTATAGTGGTACTTACTGTACCATACTTTTGTTTGAGAACTCAAAATACCTATGCAAAAACACAAGATGGCTATGTGGGACCAAGTGAACTGGTTTATGAATAGACCAAGTGTAAATATTATAACAACAGATAAAAATTAATTTTAAACATTTTTCCATGTCAGAGTTGATCGCAGCAGCACATTTTTTTGTTTCTGTGTAGAGTAAATACTGGCAGCTTTATTTTTCACTGCAATTTAGATTTCAGTTTGAACACACCCCACCCAAATCTCTCTCTGCACATGTTATATCTGCCCCCCCCCACCCCCCCTGGAGTGCACATGGTTTTGCCCAACTGCTAACAAATTTGCTGCTGCAATCAACTCTGAATTAGGCCCCATACCATCTATAACGCTACAGAAACTCCTAATATTACTTATAGACATGTTTCTATCATGAAAATTAATTAAACAGCAATCTTTATTGATAGTGCACATTGTCTCCCTTTAAAGTGAGAAGTGATCAATTATGTGTGTGACATTTATAACAGTAAGTCAACAAGATGTACAAACATTCTTAGAGGATTCACTGCTATCAAATAGATTAAAACCCTGCAAGGTATAGTTTACCTGCATTAGATGGTGACATGGGTCATGATCAATAACTGTTGACATGACCCTTACACTGTCATCATAATATATATTATATTATATATTATCATTTTCACTGCTAGCGGAACCCTATCTGATGTTTTTTGTATTCATGTTTTTTTTTCTTTTGAAATGTGACAATTACATTCATGTCAAAAAGATTTTTTATTATAAGCAAACAGGACTGGGATAACCATGAAGTTAATATGAAATATTGTGGAACTTGAGCATCTTGGAAATAAGCTGGATGCTGACATGTTTGGTTTTCCTGTCAGTTACAGGGTTTTATTTAGCACAAGACCAGAGATAACAATTGAGTGTCTCACTCTGAGGTCAGCGCTGTCTTGTCTTTCTTATATCATCAGCTTGGCTGATCCAATTGCATTGCTTTTCTTATCTTGACATTTATTGATCAGTCACTCAGATTCAGTGCAAATTGCTTTGGAAAGCTGGGAGCCTTCACTGAGCTGACACAAGTACACTTTTCAGAGTCTGTTTATCAAAGTTCTCTTGCAATTAGTAGCTCATAAAATATTCTAATAGATCTGCGCATCGATGTGTTGCATTTAGGATACACTGCAGTTTTAGACTGAAACTGAATTACATGCTGAGGGGTTTTCTTTAATAATATCCCATTTAAATACTGATATAAGGCTTAATTATATCTGACCTACAGATCACCTCTTCTTTTGTTTTGTTTTTTTAAAGATTCCATTTGTTTACAATGTGACCTGTGTGACTGTTTCTCTATAAACAGATACAGATGAAGATGGGATTTATGCCATTGATATTGTAATACTATATTGTGGAAACCATGGAAAGTCCTTTTGTTGTGTGTCAGAACTTGTATTTTCTCCGTAGGTGAGAAGAGTACAATGCAGATATTTAAAGAGTGAAGCGATTATCGGATGACCGCCCATGCGCCATGGTCACCCTGCGCCTGTATGAAGATTCACTAGTGACAAATGTCGCAGAGAGGATTTATTTGCAAAGTGATTGACAGGCACGGACTGTGGTGACAACGGGGAGTGGGGGTAAACAATATTATTGGGGACTGTCTCAGCCTGCAACTGCCATTCCATACGCAAAAAACTTGGCGCCAGTGTCTCAGTTCCCGTGTTCATTCTGCGTGACTGTAAAGTTACTGTGGCCTGCCACAATTAAATGACCTGCGACCTATGCTGCTTCTTTGTATGTAATTGCTTGGATCTGTGAAGCCGCCTGTGGGTGCATCAGTACAAATCCTGGTGGCTGAGACATTTGCATATTTTCACACAGTGGGTGGTATGTATCAACCTATTACGGTACATCCCACCACACATCGCGCCAACACTAATCACGTTTGTACTACTACTAACATGCAATTCGTATTGCGAAGGATGGGTCTTGTGATCAGATCTGCCCTTTGTGAAGTGCTGCAGCTGCTGGACTTTCAGTTCTATGTATACTCTTATTTTAATGTTATCATCATGTCCCCACAATCCAATCCCCCCACCCCCATTATATAGTGCCCCAACTAATTATTCTGCCATATCATAATATGATAATAATAAAAACATTTTATATAGTGCTTTTCTCCAAATAAGACTCAAAGTGCTTTACATTTGCAGGGAAAAAAAACGTAATCCAAAATAAACTAGTATTAAGAAGATGCCACAGAAAAGAGAGCTGGCTCCTACTCAAGCTTCTGCTGCCCACACTCAGCAACTTTCCTCTCATGGGACAGCAAGGTTGGTGTAATAGTAATACTTTCTCAGACCGCCTGAGGCGGTTCACACCCGGGAGCATGACACGGGGGCTCCCAGTGTGCTCCCCGCCTCAGGTGCCCCGCTGCCGCTGTCTGCAACCCGGCATATTGGCGGGTTGGTGACATCAGTGGTGATGCAGCGGGATGGCGCTTGGAGATCACATGATCTCCTAGCGCCGCCCCTACACACACAGTGAACGGGAACCGGATTGCATCGACCTGGCTCCCGTTCACAACGCACAGTGAGCCGGGTTGAACATGAGTTCAACCCCGCTCGCACCTTTCAGGCCGCACCTGAACACGCAAATAACAAAATTCAATGCAGTAACTTGCGCCCTTCAGCTGCAGCTCAATCACCACTTGCAAGAGCACCAAGTCTTGTTCAGCATATATAAAAAAACACAAAGGTAAGTGGTCCTCAAGCGCTGCTAGAACTTCACAGGAGAATCCTATTGTCGATATCCTGTTGGCTTCAAAACAGAGAACAGCAAGGAGATAATTATCCCAAAGCAGCTATCAGATTGAATCCCCGTTCTCAAAGGAACCTTTGGACTCACCCCTATAAAGTGAGATGCATTCACATAAAGGTTTCTTTTTATCCTGCTGCTCACACTTCTTATATGGCCCAGTGGTAATCTCTTAAAATTAGAACTCACCTAGGGTACATTTCCCTATATGCATTGAAAGGTTTCTTTTTGGTCCACAAGGTCATCACCATATGTAGTGTGTGGCTACAAGGGACTGGAAGTATGGCTGCACATTACATAGATCTGCTCAATTGTAATGCTGATTATCTTTTTACAAAGTACAAGTAGAGATGAGCGGGTTCGGTTCCTCGGAATCTGAACCCCCCCTGAACTTCACCCATTTTACACGGGTCCGAGGCATACTCGGATTCTCCCGTATGGCTCGGTTAACCCGAGCGCGACTGAACGTCATCATCCCGCTGTCGGAATCTCGCGAGATTCGGATTCTATATAAGGAGCCGCGCGTTGCCGCCATTTTTCACTCGTGCATTGGAAATGATAGTGAGAGGACGTGGCTGGCGTCCTCTCACTTTGTTTCATGGGGCTGCATATCTTTATTATGGGGACCAGCAGTATTATAGGAGGAGTACAGTGCAGAGTTTTGCTGACCAGTGACCACCAGTATTATACGTTGTCTGCCTGAAAAACGCTCCATATCTGTGCTCAGTGTGCTGCATATATCTGTGCTCACACTGCTTTATTGTGGGGACCAGCAGTATTATATAGGAGGAGTACAGTGCAGAGTTTTGCTGACCAGTGACCACCAGTATTATACGTTCTCTGCCTGCAAAACGCTCCATATCTGTGGTCAGTGTGCTGCATATATCTGTGCTCACACTGCTTTATTGTGGGGACTGGGGACCAGCAGTATTATATTGGAGGAGTACAGTGCAGAGTTTTGCTGACCAGTGACCACCAGTATTATACGTTCTCTGCCTGAAAAATGCTCCATATCTGTGCTGCATTGTAGTATATAGTAGGAGTACAGTGCATAATTTTGCTGACCACCAGTATATAATATATAGGAGTACGGTACAGAAGGCCACTGCTCTACCTACCTCTGTGTCGTCAGGTATACTATCCATCCATACCTGTGGTGCATTTCAGTTTTGCAGAGTTTGCTGACCACCAGTATATAATATATAGCAGTACGGTACAGTAGGCCACTGCTCTACCTACCTCTGTGTTGTCAAGTATACTATCCATCCATACCTGTGTTGCATTTCAGTTTTGCACAGTTTGCTGACCACCAGTTTATAATATATAGCAGTAGGGTACAGTAGGCCACTGCTCTACCTACCTCTGTGTCGTCAAGTATACTATCCATCCATACCTGTGGTGCATTTCAGTTTTGCACAGTTTGCTGACCACCAGTATATAATATATAGCAGTACGGTACAGTAGGCCACTGCTCTACCTACCTCTGTGTCGTCAAGTAAACTATCCATCCATACCTGTGGTGCATTTCAGTTGTGCGCAGTTTATATAGTAGTAGGCCATTGCTATTGATACTGGCATATAATTCCACACATTAAAAAATGGAGAACAAAAATGTGGAGGGTAAAATAGGGAAAGATCAAGATCCACTTCCACCTCGTGCTGAAGCTGCTGCCACTAGTCATGGCCGAGACGATGCAATGCCATCAACGTCGTCTGCCAAGGCCGATGCCCAATGTCATAGTAGAGAGCATGTAAAATCCAAAACACAAAAGTTCAGTAAAATGACCCAAAAATCAAAATTAAAAGCGTCTGAGGAGAAGCGTAAACTTGCCAATATGCCATTTATGACACGGAGTGGCAAGGAACGGTTGAGGCCCTGGCCTATGTTCATGGCTAGTGGTTCAGCTTCACATGAGGATGGAAGCACTCATCCTCTTGCTAGAAAAAAGAAAAGACTTAAGCTGGCAAAAGCACAGCAAAGAACTGTGCGTTCTTCTAAATCACAAATCCCCAAGGAGAGTCCAATTGTGTCGGGTGCGATGCCTGACCTTCCCAACACTGGATGGGAAGAGGTGGCGCCTTCCACCATTTGCACGCCCCCTGCAAGTGCTGGAAGGAGCATCCGCAGTCCAGTTCCTGATAGTCAAATTGAAGATGTCACTGTTGAAGTACACCAGGATGAGGATATGGGTGTTGCTGGCGCTGAGGAGGAAATTGACAAGGAGGATTCTGATGGTGAGGTGGTTTGTTTAAGTCAGGCACCCGGGGAGACACCTGTTGTCCGTGGGACGAATATGGCCATTGACATGCCTGGTCATATTACAAAAAAAATCACCTCTTCGGTGTGGAATTATTTTAACACAAATACGGACAACAGGTGTCAAGCCGTGTGTTGCCTTTGTCAAGCTGCAATAAGTAGGGGTAAGGACGTTAACCACCTCGGAACATCCTCCCTTATACGTCACCTGCAGCGTATTCATCATAAGTCAGTGACAAGTTCAAAAACTTTGGATGACAGCGGAAGCAGTCCACTGACCACTAAATCCCTTCCTCTTGTAACCAAGCTCCTGCAAACCACACCACCAACTCCCCCAGTGTCAATTTCCTCCTTGCACAGGAAAACCAATAGTCCTGCAGGCCATGTCACTGGCAAGTCTGACGAGTCCTCTCCTGCCTGGGATTCCTCCGATGCATCCTTGAGTGTAACGCCTACTGCTGCTGGCGCTGCTGGGAGTCGATCGTCATCCCAGAGGGGAAGTCGGAAGACCACTTGTACTACTTCCAGTAAGCAATTGACTGTCCAACAGTCCTTTGCAAGAAAGATGAAATATCACAGCAGTCATCCTGCTGCAAAGCGGATAACTCAGGCCTTGGCAGCCTGGGCGGTGAAAAACGTGTTTCCGTTATCCACCGTTAATTCACAGGCAACTACAGACTTGATTGAGATACTGTGTCCCCGGTACCAAATACCATCTAGGTTCCATTTCTCTAGGCAGGTGATAACGAAAATGTACACAGACATCAGAAAAAGAGTCACCAGTGTCCTAAAAAATGCAGTTGTACCCAATGCCCACTTAACCACAGACATGTGGACAAGTGGAGCAGGGCAGACTCAGGACTATATGACTGTGACAGCCCACTGGGTAGATGTATTGCCTCCCGCAGCAAGAACAGCAGCGGCGGCACCAGTAGCAGCATCTCGCAAACGCCAACTCGTTCCTAGGCAGGCTACGCTTTGTATCACCGCTTTCCATAAGAGGCACACAGCTGACAACCTCTTACGGAAACTGAGGAACATCATCGCAGAATGGCTTACCCCAAATGGACTCTCCTGGGAATTTGTGACATCGGACAATGCCAGCAATATTGTGCGTGCATTACATCTGGGCAAATTCCAGCACATCCCATGTTTTGCACATACATTGAATTTGGTGGTGCAGAATTATTTAAAAAATGACAGGGGCGTGCAAGAGATGCTGTCGGTGGCCCGAAGAATTGCGGGCCACTTTCGGCATTCAGCCACCGCGTGCCGAAGACTGGAGCACCAGCAAACAGTCCTGAACCTGCCCTGCCATCATCTGAAGCAAGAGGTGGTAACGAGGTGGAATTCAACCCTCTATATGCTTCAGAGGATGGAGGAGCAGCAAAAGGCCATTCAAGCCTATACATCTGCCTACGATATAGGCAAAGGAGGGGGAATGCACCTGACTCAAGCGCAGTGGAGAATGATTTCAACGTTGTGCAAGGTTCTGCAACCCTTTGAATTTGCCAAACGTGAAGTCAGTTCAGACACTGCCAGCCTGAGTTAGGTCATTCCCCTCATCAGGCTTTTGCAGAAGAAGCTGGAGACATTGAAGGAGGAGATAAAACAGAGCGATTCCGCTAGGCATGTGGGACTTGTGGATGGAGCCCTTAATTCGCTTAACCAGGATTCACAGGTGGTCAATCTGTTGAAATCAGAGCACTACATTTTGGCCACCGTGCTCGATCCTAGATTTAAAACCTACATTGTATCTCTCTTTCCGGCAGACACAAGTCTGCAGAGTTTCAAAGACCTGCTGGTGAGAAAATTGTCAAGTCAAGCGGAACGTGACCCGTCAACAGCTGCTCCTTCACATTCTCCCGCAACTGGGGGTGCGAGGAAAAGGCTAAGAATTCCGAGCCCACCCGCTGGCGGTGATGCAGAGCAGTCTGGAGCGAGTACTGACATCTGGTCCGGACTGAAGGACCTGCCAACGATTACTGACATGTCGTCTACTGTCACTGCATATGATTCTCTCACCATTGAAAGAATGGTGGAGGATTATATGAGTGACCGCATCCAAGTAGGCACGTCAGACAGTCTGTACGTATACTGGCAGGAAAAAGAGGCAATTTGGAGGCCCTTGCAGAAACTGGCTTTATTTTACGTAAGTTGCCCACCCTCCAGTGTGTACTCCGAAAGAGTGTTTAGTGCAGCCGCTCACCTTGTCAGCAATCGGCGTACGAGGTTACTTCCAGAAAATGTGGAGAGGATGATGTTCATCAAAATGAATTATAATCAATTCCTCCGTGGAGACATTCACCAGCAATTGCCTCCAGAAAGTACACAGGGACCTGAGATGGTGGATTCCAGTGGGGACGAATTAATAATCTGTGAGGAGGGGGATGTACACAGTGAAAGGGGTGAGGAATCGGACGATGAGGAGGAGGTGGACATCTTGCCTCTGTAGAGCCAGTTTGTGCAAGGAGAGATTGATTGCTTCTTTTTTGGTGGGGGCCCAAACCAACCAGTCATTTCAGTCATAGTTGTGTGGCAGACCCTGTCGCTGAAATGATGGGTTTGTTAAAGTGTGCATGTCCTGTTTATACAACATAAGGGTGGGTGGGAGGGCCCAAGGACAATTCCATCTTGCACCTCTTTTTTCTTTCATTTTTCTTTGCATCATGTGCTGTTTGGGGACTATTTTTTTGAAGTGCCATCCTGCCTGACACTGCAGTGCCACTTCTAGATGGGCCAGGTGTTTGTGTCGGCCACTTGTGTCACTTAGCTTAGCCATCCAGCGACCACAGTGCACCTCTTTTTTTCTTTGCATCATGTGCTGTTTGGGGACTATTTTTTAAATCAACCATCCTGTCTGACACAGCAGTGCCACTCCTAGATGGGCCAGGTGTTTGTGTCGGCCACTTGGGTCGCTTAGCTTAGTCATCCAACGACCTCGGTGCAAATTTTAGGACTAAAAATAATATTGTGAGGTGTTCAGAATAAACTGGAAATGAGTGGAAATTATGGTTATTGAGGTTAATAATACTATGGGATCAAAATGACCCCCAAATTCTATGATTTAAGCTGTTTTTGAGGGTTTTTTGTAAAAAAAAAACACCCGAATCCAAAACACACCCGAATCCGACAAAAAAATTTCAGGGAGGTTTTGCCAAAACGCGTCCGAATCCAAAACACGGCCGCGGAACCGAATCCAAAACCAAAACACAAAACCCGAAAAATGTCCGGTGCACATCACTAAGTACAAGTAGGTTTATATTGTCAGGAATCTCATAGTTTTTATGTAGGATCAAATAGACCAATGAGTAGGGTATGTGTCTGGATTGCAACTGGTTATAGGTTTGATTCCTGGGTAGGGCAGTATATTAAAAGGAGGGGGAGGGGGGGTTGGGGCGCCAATTATCTTTCTGGCACAGGGCACCAAAAAGTCTAGATACAGCAATGGCCTGCAGCTGTTATCACTTTTTATTTCCCTGCTAAGTAAATATAACTCACAATGTGGTATACAGTTAGCCACAGGATTTACCATGCGGTTCATTGTCGATTATAATCGCTGTGGCATGGGCAAAGGCTATCCAATTAAATAGTTTTTTCCAACAGGATTTAGGTGCGGAAACCCACTGATTCCACGGAAACCGCACACAAACCTGATTTTGACTTTAATGCAGACTAATGGAGCTGTGAAGTTCAGTCTGATTATGGGGGTTCACGCACGGGGTAATACCCGCTAATTTTATTCCCTCTGTGCGAAAATTAGTGGTGGTGTAAATTTTGCGCCCAATTGAATACCCCTACAGAGTATAAAAGTCATAAATAAAGTCAAACTTGCCAAGAATGCAAGAAATATCTCAGCAGGGCCGTGAAGTGGTTACATTTAGAATAACATCACATAAAGGGAACTCTGACAGTAGCACTCACCAATCACTATGTTATGTTCCAGAGAAATGTATTGCTACAGTATATATATATATATGTAGTGTTCACTCTAGGAGTGAAAAGGGGCAGGGCGCCGGACTCAGGGGGGCACATGTGCGCTCGCGGCGAAGCCGCGTGCGCGTCCGAAATGGGGGCGTGGCCACGCAAATAAGGGGGTGTGGTCACGCCTCCGTCATTTTAGGGGGCGGTGCGGCCCACAGACGCTACTATAGAGAGCGTCTGTGGCCGGCACCTCCGTCGGTGCTGGGCTTCCCCCAGCCCTCTCCCAATGCGTGAATGGATGCCGCGCGCATGCACACGGCATCTATACACGCCGAGAGGGCAGGGAGCGGGCGGCTGTTCTAGCAGGGCGCCGCAAAAGGGGCAGGGCGGGTTTTGCCTGTTAAAAAACGGGCAGGGCGCGGCGCCCTGCTAAAACAGCCTAGAGTGAACACTATATATGTATATATGTATATTATATATATATATATATATATACATATATCTATCTATCTATCTATCTATCTATCTATCTATCTATCTATCTATCTATCTATCAGTGACGTGCGGTGAGGTCGATGGCTGGGGAGGCACTGGCTTCTCCAGTACATCCCCAGAAGCACAAAAACACAAACCTCAGCTATTTAGGAACAGCAGATACATTGTAGTATATGGGGGATGGGCTGGTACTGCAGCCATTGTGTATATACTGTGATTACAGGACAGACCCCAAAGTACCCAGACAGCAGCCAGAGCCGGCTCCAGACCTACTAGAACCCTGAGTGAGATCATTTAAAGTGCCCCCTCTCCCCAATGTGCGCGCCTTTGCTCCTATAATAGTGGGCATGTCCTCGCAACTATACATTATGAAATCAAATTATAAATATATATACCGTATTATCACCGCCCTACACACACAATTGGCAGCCTTACACATAATGCCCACAGCAGTGCTCCTTACACGTAATGCCCCCAGTATAGTGCCAGATAAATGTTTTGCCCCCAGTATAGTGCCAGACAAATGTAATGCCCCCAGAATAGTGGCAGTTACACGTAATGCATCCTGTGGTGCCAGTTACACATAATGCCCCCTGTGTAGTGCCAGATAAATGTAGTGCCCCCTCTAGTACCAGTTACATGTAATGCCCCTGTAGTGCCAGTTACACATAATGCATCCTGTAGTGCCAGTTACACGTAATGCATCCTGTAGTGCCAGTTACACGTAGTGCCTCCCTGTAGTGCCAGTTACATATAGTGCCCCCCTGTAGTGCCAGTTACATGTAGTGCCCCCCTGTAGTGCCAGATATATGTATTGCCCCCCTGTAGTGCCAGTTACACGTAGTGCCAATTACACGTAGTATTGGTGGATGCTGAATGGGAGCCAGGGACAGGGGGTATGAGTTGATAGAGGAAGTGGGGGGATAAATACAATAAAAAATCCAATGTAACCCCTTTCACAGGTCCATTGCTGTTAGTGTATATATTACAGATAAAAGCATGCATATAGAAGAGTGAAAGGCCAACATACAGTACTGCATAATATGGGGGGGGGGGGGTGTTAAAGGGTGACAGACACACAAAGGTAGCGGGAACAATGTGTCAAACATGGGGAGGCTAGGGGTACAAGGTGTCACACATACAGGGGTAGGGGGGTATAGGCGGTCACACGCCATGGTGAGGAGGTACATGGGGTCACACACACACAGGTAGGGGGTCACACACGCAGTTACCAGGTTACTCACCGTGCTGTGTCTATTCCACATCAGGCCTGCTGAACAGAGCGGCATGTTTGAATTTGCAGCCTCTCTGCACCTGCTCCAATGCTCCCTACCACTGCAGGCTCAGCTCAGCTGTGTGAGCTGTCCTGCCGGCTGCTGCCCGATCTTAATGCAGATGGGCAGTGCAAATTCAGCAGTCGCCGGCAGCTGCCCCTGCACAGAGAAACTTCCACAGATCCGGACCCTAGGCAGCGCAAATGCAGCAGTTGCCGGCGGGTGCCCCATCTGAGAGGAGGAGAGAGCTGGCCGCCGTTGCTCTGGACTTCCCACCGCCACCTCCGTGCCCGCTGTCACATATTAGATGCCGCTCCTGGGCTTTGCTCTCCCTGCTCCCTGGTGCTGTCACATGCGCCTGCGGGGAGATCACCGTGTGTGGGCGGCTGCAGGATCCCACCAGGAGCAGCAGCAGGTGAGTAATCAGGGGAAGGTGATAGTCATTATTGGCAGCTCCGAGACCCTTGTCCTGCTGCCGCTTACGGGTGATTGGACCAGCGGATCCAGCACTGGATTCGCTGTCCAATTACATGTGCCTCGCTGACAGGGATGTGCTTTGATGTGGGCTGAAAGCCCATCCCTGTTAACGAGGCACTTGTATAAGTGCCGCTTTTTACACTTTTTGCAACGGGCTTTAACAGCCCTCTGCTCGGCCCCGCCCACCTGCTCTATCCCGTTCTCATTGTCTGTGGGAGGCACTTGCTATCAGAGCCTCCCAAACTACTTTAATTAGTTACAATGACAGAATAATATAAAGAGGACACTTATGACACAGAATATGTGTCATAAGTATCTTCTTTGTATTATTTAAATCTTTAATGACAGGGGAGGCACTGCCTCCCCTGACTGCACGTCCCTGATATATATATATATATATATATATATATAAAAGTGTGGCACAGATGTGCCTAATTGCTGGGAGCGCTTGCTCCAATACCTGGACCGGACCTGCATGGATGGGATCTCATGTATGAAATTACAGGGTATTTCAGTGTATCAACAGCAATACAATACTATAATTTCTAACTGACAGATAATCTTTGACACAACATTAAAGAGACAACCTGCAGTGTCCCAACACCTCCCTGGGGCTTCCTCCTGGTCCAGTCCTAAACCCAGGTCACCTGCAAATACCTGGAGTGGCATTCAGACTGGACTGCCACAATATATATATATATATATATATATATATATATATATATCTATCATACTTGCCTACCTGACCCTCTCCATGAGGCAGAAAATGTTATGTTCCTGGACTTTCCTGGTAATGTATGATTGCCATCACCTGTGGTGAGCTAGTTCATTGATAAGAAAGGTGTTTCACCACAGGTGATGGCAATCATACATTACCAGGAAAGTCCAGGAACAGAGCATTTTCTCCCTCATGGAGAGAGTCAGGTAGGCAAGTATGGTATATATAAATAAATATATATATATATATATATATATATATATATATATATATATATATGTATATATATTTATAACACTGTGCAAAAGTTTTAGGCAGGTGTGGAGAAATTCCTGCACAGTAAGAATGCTTTGAAAGATAGAAGTGTCAATAATGTATTTTTACAATTAACAAAATTTAAAATGAATGAGTAGAAGAGAAATCTATATCAAATCAATCTTTGGTGTGACAACCCTTTGCCTTCAAAACAGCATCAATTCATCAACGTACACTTGCACATAATGTAGTTTTTGAAGGAACTTGGCAGGGAGGTTGTTCCAAACATCTACGAGAACTAACCATAGATCTTCTGTGGGGCACTGTGTATCTGGCGCTGTGGAGCATATCTGGCACTGGGGGCATATGTGTATTTGGCCCCCCATATGTGTATCACGCCCCCATTTTTATTTGCCATGCCCAATGTGGCATTTGGCCACACCCATTTTTATGGCACGCACAAAGTACCATTGAGACATTTTTTCTACTTGTACCACTGGTGGGAGGGGGGCATAATTTGTATAAATGGCACTTCTGAGGGCATTATATATAACCGGCACTGCTACAGGGGCTATTATGTGTATAATTGGCGCTACTACAGGGGCTATTATGTATATAACTGGCACTACTACAGAGGCTATTATGTGTATAACTGGTGCTACCACAAGGGCTATTATGTGTATTACCGGCACAACCACAGGGGCTATTATGAGTATAACCGGTGCTACCACAGTAGCTATTATGTGTATAACCGGTGCTACTACAGGGGCTATTACTGTATGTGTATAACCGGCGCCACTACTGGGGACATTATGTGTATAAACAGCGCTAATATGCGCAGGGTAATGTGAATAAGATTGTGCTACTGTGTGGCGTAATTTGAAATAGGGGTACTATTGTGTGGCCACGCCCCTTACTTGTGAGACCACACCCCTTTTTGACACACGCTGCCCCGTTGTAAAGTATGGGAGGGTGCAAATTTATCGTTTGCAGGGGGGCGCCAAACACTCTAGCACTGGCCCTGCTTAAGATAGTTCTTACTGACATTGGTTGTATGTTTGGGGTCATTGTCCTGTATCAGAGTAAATTTGGAGCCAATCGGATGCCTCCCTGATGGTATTGCATAAATGCCCTTCCCTGGTGTACAACCGTGCATCCAGATATGCAAGGACAGTGCATCTTTATACGCCACCATCGGTCGTACCGTGCATCCAGATATGCAATCATGTTTTGTGCATCTTTATACGCCACCATCGGTCGTACCATTGTAACTTTCAACAACCCTATACTAGGTGCAGATCATCTATCTGCGTATGGCCTCCAGTGTGAGCAATTCAATGTCTCTATACATAACCACTTTCAGCAACACGCCCATGCTACATTATATCTGCGTTTGACCTGCCAATTCTCTTTGACCACAAAGGAATGCCCAACACATTTCTAATACACTTCTTGGTGTATGTGTGTCTGACTCTGTATGAACACCATCGCGGTGCATGCACGGTGCAACTCAGACACAAGTGTAGATGAAAAACATTGCACAGGAATAAACACACATATTGGCTCCCACAGAAAACAATAAATCAAACTGGCTCCTAAAGGGGGAAAAAAAATTATAATATATGTATAATACGTATATAAAATATATATTTTTTTATAATACAGCTTTTTGTTCCAAATTTCCACTGCTGTTTGCAAGGCCCAGTGACACCAATAGGTTTTATAATTCTTGGCTGTACCAGAGGTATATGGTATAACCATGGCTCCAGCACCACCCCTCACATGTCAACAAACACAACAGGCCCCGCATACACATCGGCCCACCGGAATCTTCCCTGTGGTCCAATGTGTGGTACACCCCTGGTACACCCTTATGTATTTTATTCATATCACACCAACCCTTTATATATATTTATTGTGTGCTTGTCACTCCCACATCCCTTATGTATTTTATGCCGATCACCAATACCCACCCCTTATATTTTATGCTGCCGCCTGCTCTTTTACCTTACTTTTATTTGGATGGCTTTTGCTGAGGGTGGATGGTTGGCAGGTTCCTTCTTTAGATGCTTCTTTCTTCTTACAGAACTCTCTTTTCATATGGGCAGAGCTAGGGATGGCCATTGGTGTGGTAACCATTGATGGTGATATGGAAAGTAACCATTGATGGCTGCCAACAATGCAGTAGATAACCATCGATGGTTCCCACTATTGATGGTCATCCCTGGTTTTTCACTGTCTGGCTCATGGGCCAATCAGATTACAGGGGCTGGGTTTTGCGTGTGTCGGGACACGGAGCTATGCTCCGTGTCCCGATACCACATTATAAAGAAATATATATATATTTATTTGGTTACACCTTTCCATCGATGAAGGGAAACCATATGGTTGTCCCCCATTGATGGCAAAATTATTCTTCATCGGCTATAAACTATCTATGATTTAGAATCAGCTATGGTCAATGGCCATTCCTAGGCAGAGCCATATGGGTAAAAAATAAAAATAAAGTGAGCTGGAGACAGATGTGGCCATTTCATACACAAGAGTATTATGTATTGTAATAGGTATCTGTCAATTCAGCTTGTAGTGACCGGTGGCAGCTGGGCATGACGGGCAATGGCACTGGTCACACCGCCCTCCCTACGGCCCTGAGGGAGGAAGCGAAGAGGCAGATCGCAAGCCAACTACACATTATAAAACAGAAGACAACACCTATTCTCCGCCTCCACACAACTAAAGGCTGATCAATTTGAGACTACACATCAATCCCAAAATGAAGACCAAATTGTAAATAACATTTTACACACAACATGTCCCAGCTTTGGGATTTATAAGCTGTTACGTTTACTTCAGTGCCCCATTATTTTGAATTTAAAACAAAATTAACATTTAATAGATTAAAAAGCCTAGAACATTGTAATAATGAATATAGGATTTATAAAAATTCTAGTGATTTGATTACTTTCAATATGTGTTTTGTTCGTTCATGTTTGTCTATCAATATTCTGTTATCCTTTTTAGGGAACTCCAGAACTATTGTGTGAGAGCCCTAGTACCAGTGAGAGGGTCTTCTGCCTATAACAGTCCCCCATTGTTCCCTTAGTGTATGATGTAAACACTGGTACTTAGGTTGCTGCCAGGACTTAAACCTCTAACAGTAATGACTTACACAATAGGCTGGAGACTGCAGGATTATTGGCTGTAGTAGTAGCTGCAGGTAACGCAAGATTGCAAGGAAGCAGTTAATAGGAATATACCCATAGATAACTGGATGTGTTTAGGACTCTAGAGCAGGGTGTAGCTGGGATCTTTCAGTGTAACAGTATGCAGACTGTAAATGAGAAGTTTACCAAAGAGTAATGAGAGCTCAGTAGTTCAGCACAATACTTAAACACAGGTAAAATGCCGCTGAGTAATGAGTACACATATCTGTACTAGAACTTGGTTGTAGCACAAGAGTATAACACAGTGGCTTCTGCTGTTTGAAATGAACGTCAACAGGAACAGTGAAATATCTAGTACCTTTATTTAAACTTCAGAATAAATGTATGAAATACTGTAATAATCCACAGTTAAAATGAGAGATGAGCGGGTTTGGTTCTCAGAGAACCGAACCCTACCGGACTTCACCACTCGAGTCCGTCCGAGTCAGGCTCAGGTTTTCCCGCCTGACTCGGAAACCAGAACGAGGCAAAACATCATCAACCCGCTGTTGGATTCTCGCGGGGTTTGGATTCCATATAAGGAGCCGCACGTCCCCGCCATTTTCACTTCAGCATTGGAGAGTGTAGAGAGGACACTGTGTCTCCGTCCTCAGTGTCCGTGTCTTGTGCTGCATTTGTCCAGTCACAGTGGCTGTGTCCTCTGCTGCCATATGTCCAGTGCTGCTGTATAAGTCCCTTACAGTGTTGCTGTTTTGTGCTGCATCAGTTCAGTGGTTATGTATTGTGCTGCATCAGTCCAGTCACAGTGGTGGTGTCCTCTGCTGCCATATGTCCAGTGCTGCTGTATAAGTCCAGTCCATTGCAGTGGTGCTGTGTTGTCCTGCATCAGTCCAGTGGTGGTGTCCCTGTGCTGCTGTATATGTCCAGTGGTACTGCCGTATATGTCCAGTGATCCTGCCGTATATGTCCAGTGATCATGCTGTATATGTCCATTGATACTGCCGTATATGTCCAGCGGTACCGCCACATAAATCCAGTGATCCTGCAGTATAATTCCAGTGATCCTGCCATATAATCCCAGTGATCCTGCCGTATATGTCCATTGATACTGCCGTATATGTCCAGCGGTACCGCCACATAAATCCAGTGATCCTGCAGTATAATTCCAGTGATCCTGCCATATAATCCCAGTGATCCTGCCGCATATGTCCATTGATACTGCCGAATATGTCCAGCGGTACTGCCGTATATGTCCAGCGGTACTGTCGTATATGTCCAGGGGTACTGCCGTATAAATCCAGTGATCCTGCCGTATAATTCCAGTGGTACTGGCGTATAAATCCAGTGATCCTGCCGTATAATTCCAGTGGTACTGGCGTATAAATCCAGTGATCCTGCCGTATAATTCCAGTGGTACTGGCGTATAAGTCCAGTCCAGTGATACCTCCGTATATGTCCAGTGATATTGCCGTATATGTCCATTGATACTGCCATATATGTGCAGCGGTTCTGCCGTATATGTCCAGCGGTACTGCCGTATAAATCCAGTGATCCTGCCATATAATTCCAGTGGTACTGGCGTATAAGTCTAGTGTTCCTGCCGTATATGTCCATTGATCCTGCCGTATATGTCCAGCGGTACTGCCATATAAATCCAGTGATCCTTTCGTGTAAATTCAGTGATCCTGACGTATAATTCCAGTGATCCTGCTGTGTAATTCCAGTGATAGTGCCGTATAATTCCAGTGGTACTGACGTATAAGTCCAGTGATCCTGCCGTATAATTACAGTGGTACTGGCGTATAAGTCCAGTGATCCTGCCGTATAATTACAGTGGTACTGGCGTATAAGTCCAGTCCAGTGGTACTGCCGTATATGTCCAGTGATACTGTTGTATATGTCCAGCGGTACTGCAAATTATGTCCAGCGGTACTGCCGTATAATTCCAGTGATCCTGCTGTATAATTCCAGTGATCCTGCCGTATATGTCCAGTGGTACTGCCATATAATTCCAATGATACTGCCATATATATATATATATATATATATATATACCATGTTGCAAAGCAGATTACTGAGGCCATAACAACTATGCTGGTGTTATACGTGCGTCCGCTATCCGCCATTAGTGCAGTGGGACTGCAGTGTCAATCCTAGATGGGCCAGGTGTTTGTGCCGCACACTTGTGTCGTTTAGCTTAGTCATACAGCTACCTCATTGCCCTGTTTTACTTCTTGGCATGATCTGCTGTTTGGGTACTATTTTTTTTTAAGTGCCATCCTGTCTGACACCGCAATGCCTTTCCTAGATGGGCCAATTGTTTGTGTCGTTTAGCTTAGTCATACAGCTACTTCATTGCACTTCTTTTTCATCTTTGCATGATGTGCTGTTTGGGGCCTTTTTTTATATCAGCAGTGGCACTCCTAGATGGGCCAATTGTTTGTGTCGCTTAGCTTAGTCATACAGCTACCTCATTGCACCTCTTTTTCTTCTTTGCATCATGTGCTGTTTGGGGCCTAGTTTTTTTAAGTGCCATCCTGTTTGCCACTGCAGTGCCACTCCTAGATGGGCCAGGTGTTTGTGCCGCACACTTGTGTCGCTTAGCTTAGTCATACAGCAACCTTGGTGCACATCTTTTTCATCTTTCTATCATGTGCTGTTTGGGGCATGGTTTTTTAAAGTGCCATCCTGTCTGACACTGCCGTATAAGTCCAGAGGTACTGCTGTATTAGTCCAGGGCTACTGCCGTATAAGTTCACGAATTGCAGAATTTTAAAAAAATGATGGGCTTGCAGGAGATGCTGTCAGTGGACTGAAAAATTGCGGGCCACTTTCGACATTCAGCCACTGCATGCCACTACTAGATGGGCCAGGTGGTTGTGTCACTTAGCTTAGTCATACAGCAACCTCAGTGCACTTCTTTTTCTTCTTTGCATCATGTGCTGTTTGGGGACTAGTTTTTTTAAGTGCCATCATGTCTGAAACTGCAGTGCCACTCCTAGATGGGCCAGGTGTTTGTGCCGCACACTTGTGTCGCTTAGCTTAGTCATACAGCAACCTCATTGCACCTCTTTTTCTTCTTTGCATGATGTGCTGTTTGGGGCCTAGTTTTTTAAGTGCCATCCTGTCTGCAACTGCAGTGCAACTACTAGATGGGCCAGGTGTTTGTGCCGCACACTTGTGTTGCTTAGCTTAGTCATACAGCCACCTCGGCGTAACCTTTTGGCCTAAAAACAATATTGTGAGGTGTTCAGAATAGACTGGAAATGAGTGGAAATTAATGTTATTGAGGTTAATAATATCGTAGGAGCAAAATTATCCCAAAATTCTGTGATTTAAGCTGTTTTTATGTTTTTTTCAAAAATTATCCAGATCCAAATCCAAAACCAAAACACGAAAGGGTGGTTTTGGCAAAACCAATCCAAAACCAAAACACGAGCATGGAATTAGAACCAAAACACAAAACACGAAAAGTGCCTGCCGCACATCTCTAGTTAAAATCCACAGAATGGAATGCAGCATTAACACAAGTCCAATGAGAGTTTGCAGTGGTAAAAGCTTAAGATATCCACTGGGCACAGATGGAGTCCACAATAATTGGCAAAAGCACAGAGTACTCAGAATGAACTTAAGCAACTAGAGCTAGGTTAAATAAAAATAATACAGGCACTTAGCTGAGGAAATCATTCAGAACTCTCCACATGAACTAGAAATATAGGCTGGTTACACACTTGTCGATATGCAGCCAATATATCATCCAATTTGGTGGATCGGACGATATATCATTCACATCATCCAGTGATTATGCACTATATCGTTAACAAGTCTGCATACTCCTGAATGTGGGCGGGTGACGTTCCTGAGGATGTCAGTGTATATGAACGATATCGTTTGTGGGGAAAATCATGCACAATGCAACATCTGATATGTATCGACAAGTGTGTACCCAGCCATAGACACAGGAAACAGGAAATATCACCAGCAGTGTGGATCAGAGCTGGCTGCTACTTAACTGGATCACGGACCAATAACAAAGCATAAAGCAGATCAGCCCCCTTAATGATAAACTAAATGCAGCTGAGAAACTACACATAGTAACCAGCTGCTAGGCAACTGCCAGGACCAGAAAACAGAGCGGCCAGCTGGAGTCCCAGTTAGCCAACAACCACCTGGACCAGCAACCCCAGCGGCCGGCGTGACGCGCCGTCCCAGTTGCTTGGCAATGACCGGGAGCCACCACCAAGATAAGCCTCGGCAGTGACTCATAACAATCCCCATGTTGTCTATTAGTTATATTATTATTTGTTTCCATACCTTTCAGTTAGTAACTAATGATAGTATTTTGATAGAAAAGACAAGAAAATCTATACTGTGCTGTACAATTATATTTAAGCAAAATGCAGAAACTGAATCTCTATTGTATTCATGTACAACAGCAAGACAATGAATGGTGACTCATAGTGATGAGTTAATCCATTGCAAACCAATCCATTGGAAAGTTTGCATAGAGGGCTAAAAATCCATATTTCACCAAATTGTTTTGCTAATTGAAATAGATTTTGGATTTTCTGTGACACTTTAGTATCTTGATTTACTCATATGTGTGGTTTAAGACTTGATTCAATATAGTGTGTTTGACCTATTATAGTGCGTATTGATTCATTGGAAATTCTATTTAATATTATTGCAGTGTTGTTCAATCAAGTGTACCTTGAGGTCTATATTGTTTCCTCTGCTGGATTTCTCTGTGAACTGTATTATTTCTTCTTCTTTGTTTTTGTAAAGACTTTTCCATTGAAGTCACTTGGGTGCTGATGCAAAGCTGTCTGGAATATTTAAGCAATTATTTACTATTTATTTTTTTATTTAGGCCCTGTGTTCCCTACCACATGTACACACATCTATATATAAAGGTGGCACACACTATAAAATTACTTAGCAGACCATGTATCCAATCTTGCTGGTTGGAAGGAAAATCTGGTAATGGATGGGAGCAAACGGCAATTGACCATTTGCTCGTAAAAACAGTAAACACTGGAAAATGGACAAAATCTCTTTCAGGCAAATTGGTTAACTCAGCCAAAGTCTGCAGCATGCTGGCTGAGCGACAGAGCAGCACCCCAAACACATGGCTGTTAAAACTACAGTCAGTAATATAGCACATCTATAATATAGTGGCACAGCAGTGGCAGACAGAATGTCAGTTTATTTAATAAACTATACTACCCTAGAATATTTTCCTTCATCAAGAACTAATAACCTAAATGTATAACAAATTTCTCCAACCAGCAAATCCTACACCTCAGACCAATACATGTGATTCAAACCAGAGTATCAGCTCACCAGAATCAGCAACCCACCCTATATAATTCTACCCTAGCACTGAGCTGAACCAGCCAGGGGGGAAACGCTACAGCAGGGAGACACACAGCATGAGATCCCCCTGTCATAATGTTAACCAGCCCCAAACTGGTCAGCACAGGACTGAAATTCCCCAAAGAGTGACGAACTCTTAATTGACGACCAGGGCTATTTACCGCATCAGGTGCGGGGTTAATGATAATAAAAAGGTAAAGTTTGGTGTAATTTAGAAACCAAATTGACAGCACTTAGTTACTACAGGTCAGTTTTCATGTCAAAACTGAAACCCCTGTCAAACACCAGCAGTTTCTAAATGACAACCGCTAAGCCATGTTTTATCCTACAGAGGTTTCTATAAATAACAGACAAGCACTGAGCAGATCAATGTGATCTGTGCAGGCTGCGTTATGTTTGAAACTATAGAAATAGTTTGGGGGAAAATGAGTGCAGTTCCCCCTCCATACAATGACCAGCTCTGGACCTCTGATCCTGGGCTGCTATTTAAAAATAGGAGTAAAAGCAGTGTGGGGGACCCCCTGTTTTCCAATAACACAGGGGTGAACCACCGGGGGATAACGTTATAGCAGGGAGACACATAGGGCCTGATTACTGCTGTATGTTTTCGCACCGCATCCAATCAGGTCTGAACTGCGCATGCGCCGGCGCCGCAGTGTGCCTGCGCATGCCAGACAGCCGACGGCCATCTCAGCCCTGCGATCACCTCTGCCTGCATGACAGGCAGAGGCGGTCGCTGGGTGGGAGGGGGCGGGCCGGTGGCGTTTGGCCGCCGTTTTAGGGGCGCAGTCCGGGCAACACGGGTGTGCCCAGACCATGCGAGGGGTGGGCTGCAGTGGCTGCATGATGTCACACGCATTGCTGCGACCCGGACAGCGACGAGTAGCTACCTGCCAGCGCACAGCAGCTGCGCTGTTAGGGAGCTACTCTCAGGGCCGGCGCTTCCATTAGGCAGTGACACTGAGGCTGTCAGGGGCTCTGATAATTTTGTCTGTTAGCCCCCTGCCCTGTAGCCCCCATGTGACTGCTATAATAGCAGCACTGCAGCAACAGGGCACCCGGCGGCATGGACACATTAGTAGCAGCGCTACAAGCAGTCCTGCAGCGCTGCTGAACTTACTGACAGCAGCTGAAGCTTTTTGGCCATTCCAGGCCACTGTACACTACCTAGTGTCCCAGGATCCACCGTTGACTCTCCGGATTCACCACCTCTGGAGAAGTTATACAGTGGGAGCGGCGAGGTAGTCTCCCCCTCGGCTGGTCCTGTATACCCTTTACCAGGCTGGTTCCGGAGCCTGGTGCTTGATGGAGGGTTTTGTGTTTGTTTGGTTTTTTATAAAGGGGGTGTGGTCACAGGTCCGTGATTAGGCCACGCCCCCGGCTTTGCCAGGTCCCGGCAATCTGTCTGCTGCTCTGCAGTGCCCATTCTATCTGACACTGGCTCCTGCAGTCTGAGCTGGAGGAAGTAACTGCTGTGGTACCCAGGGCCGGTTCTATGTTTTGTGGCGCCCCGGGCAAAATATGGGGGGCGTGGCTTCAATAGGGGGCGTGGTCAACGCGCTGAAAGAAAAAAGAAAAAGAAATAAAAAGTATACTTACCATCCCCGTTCCTGATCCAGACCCCCTCCGCCGGCGGCGCCGCTCTTCTGCTCTCCTCTTCGATCTATGGGAGAGACGTTATTACGTCTCTCCCATAGAACAGCGTAGACACTAGAGGTCAATTATGACCCCTAGTGTCTGTGCCACTGTGCTGTGCGCGATGACGTCATCGCGCATCGCACAGCAAAGGTCCTCTAGACGAAGGGAAACTAGACCGTAGCTTCTAGTTTCCCTTCATGGAGAGGACCTTTGCTGTGCGGTGCGCGATGACGTCATCGCGCACCGCACAACTAAGGTCCTCTCAATGAAGGGAAACTAGACGCTACGCGTCTGGTTCCCTTCCAAGCGGGGGGCACAGCAGGGCACTGCGGGGGGCACAGTGGCGGTTCTTGCCCTGGTGCGGCGCCCTCCGGATGGCGCCAGCGCCCTCCGGAAGGCGGCGCCCCGGGCAAAAGTACCGCTTGCCCGTGGCAAGAACCGCCACTGGCACTGGTACCGTAGTGTGTGTGTCTCAGTACGAGTGTGTGTGCCTCACTATGAGTGTCAGTGTGTATGTGTGTCTCAGTATGAGTGTATCTCAGTACGAGTGTGTGTGTGCGCGCCTCACTATGAGTGTCAGTGTGTGTGTGTGCCTCAGTATGAGTGTGTGTGTGAGTGTGTGGGCCTCAGTGTGAGTGACAGTGTGTGTCTCAGTATGAGAGTGTGTGTGCCTCAGTGTCAGTGTGTGGGTGTGTGTATGTGTTTCAGTGTGGGTGTGTGTGCCTCAGTACAGTGTGTGTGCTTGTCAGTGTGAGTGTGGGTGTGTGTGCCTCAGTACAGTGTGTGTGCTTGTCAGTGTGAGTGGATGTGTACCATAGGGCTTATTGGGAAACATCCAGTACCTGTATTGCTATATGTACCTCACATTCTGTTAGTCACAGAAGTTCCCTGCATGAATACTATATCGCTAGTGGCCTGCAGTTGGTGAGGGCATAGGCAGATTCAGTAGAAGCACCGAACACCACATTCCTTCCCTACCCCCGCCGTTTAGGAGGATAATTATTATTTTTATAATTTCTAATACAGCGACAGGTGGCCTGGACTGGGAGCAGTGTGTCCTATATCCCCCCAGGCCGCTCCGTCTCTAACACTCCGGCATGAGGGTTGGGGGTAGGCTGCAGGAGGGGAGGGTTAGGTTGCAGTGTGTGTGTGTGTGTGTGTGTGTGTGTGGTTTAGGATTAGACTGCAAGAAGGGAGGGTTAGCATACTTTCCCACAAGATGTTGGGATACTGAGTGTCAGGATGAAGCTATCATTCTTCTGACCCCCGGCATCCTAGGCGCCGGAATACCTTTCCCAACCCGCTATAGGGTGTCGGGGGGGGGGAGGGGATGTGTGTGTGAAGTTTTGCCTAGGTTGCCGAAAAACCTTGCACCGGCCCTGGCTACTCATTAAGTACAAAAGCATCGCCACCGTGCAATGCTTTTGTACTTGTGTGGCGGGGGGTAGGGCCTGACATGCAGGGCGGACTAGCCTTGTGCTAGGCATCCCCCTGCATGTCAGGGAAGCTGATTGTAGATGTGCTAAATTTAGCACATTTACGATCAGGTCTGAATTAGGCCCATAGTGGAGTTCTCCTGCCATAATGTTAACCAGCTCCAAACTGGCCAGCTCACGGCTGGAAATCCTCAGTTGGGACCCCGAAAAAACTGTGATTCCAGCTCAAAAATTAACCCTTAATTTAATTTCAAACATAAAAGCCTGCATGCCTACGCAGTCAACACGTTGATTTGATGCACTGAGATGCGATTTTGGTGTGAGTTTGAACGATTTCACAAAAACAATTCTTAGTAAATTTGTGATTTGCATTGGTACTACCAATGTTATTTTGACTATGTTTGACATGCAACATCGTGGCGTTATCACAAGAAAAAAAAAGAAATTCAGCTCAAAACGATTGTTAGTAAATTTCCCCCCTAGAGTTACAGAAAGAAGAGACTTTCTATATCTGGTGCTCTAGACTCATATGCAGCTAATTGTAGGGCATTATAACGGGTGGTCTTCAGTATGCCGGCTGTCGGGATCCCGGCGCACAGTATACCGGCGCCGGAATCCCGACAGCCGGCATACTGACACTTATTCTCCCTCGTGGGGGTCCACGACCCCCCTGGAGGGAGAATAAAATAGCGTGGTGCGCGTAGCGCGCCACCATGCCCGCAAGGGGCTCATTTGCGCTCGCCACACTGTCGGTAAGCCGGCGGTCGGGCTCCCGGCGCCGGTATGCTGGTCGCCGGGAGCCCGACCGCCGGCATACCATACTACACCCATTATAACTAGTGTAATCCTTACTCTCAAATGCTACAGATGTGGACTGACATGTAATAGCTTTTTTTATTTTGTAATTAGTAGAGATGTGCTGGCCTCTGTGTTTTTGTATTGGTTTCTAACATCATTGTTGTGCTTTGGTTTTGACTAATCCACCCTACTGTATGTTTTATTGAATTAAAAATGATCAAAACAGGTTAAATCATGCCGTTTTTTGCGGTTTATGTTCATAAATTAGTATTATTTATATAATTAACATTTATTTAGAGTCATTTACAATCAACTTTCTATTTCTAATGACCATGTCACAATTGTCAATATTTTCAATAACATTGCCCAAAGGCTGCAGCAAGCTGGCTGGCTAAATTTAGTGACAGACACAATGGCATAAACACATGGCAGTTTTGTACAAGTATGTCTGACATACAGAATAATAGAGACTATCAATATTATGACATACAGACTGCTGATTTAAAAAAAAGTAAGACAAACCCAAAAGTTGCCCCCAGGCACAAAGTAAAATGCTTTTCAAAAGACTATTGATCATGTTATATACTGCAACATATGTGAGAGGCAGAGGGATAACAGTGGCAAACTTCTCATTTTCAAAACAAGATACAGTACACTAACAAGATGGCTAAAATAATGTGCTTGGTTTGTTTGGGCATCCACGGGGGGAGGGGGGAGTTACTTTCATAGAAACTAAATTATTCTGTTGTGTGTTCCAGTAAAGTATGATGTCACCCCTCTATCTATCTCATGGCTTCATATGTTGCTTGTGATAGCCAATTACTGTTCCTCTCATAGCTGAAACATATAAAGTATGGATGCAAATAATGACATTTCTATTTCGTCCTAGAGGATGTTGGGCACTCTCAAAAGACCATGGGGGTATAGACGGGATCCGCAGGAGACATGGGCACTTTAAGACTTTCAAAGGGGCATGACCTGGCTCCTCCCTCTATATACCTCCCCAGACTCAGTTTTAGAAATGTGCCCGGACGAGACACAGGGCACTCGGGGAGCTCTTAGAGTTTCTCTGAAAAGACTTAATGTTAGGTTTTTATTTTGGGGAGATCTGCTGGTTACAGACTCCCTGCTTCGAGGGAAAGAGGGGAGAGCAGTCTAGACCCACTTCTTATGAGTTTCAGGGCTCTGCTGCTGCTGACAGGATGCCTTCAGCTCCTGAGGGGAGATGAACGTCGGGCTCTCCTGGATGCTCCCTCCCACGGCTTGCCGTCCCCCCTCTTCAGCCAGAAGTCAGAAGACAGATGAGTATTGAGGAAAAGACATCTTCTTCAAAAAGACGGCATATAAGAGGTACCGCACAGCAGCTTGCTCAGTGCGCGCCAGGCTCCCGTTCAGGTCACACCGCTGTGTGCAGGGCGCTGGGGTGGGGGGCCTGGGGAGCTTGTTACCTCTATAAACTGGCTGGCAATGATATTCAGTGCCCAGGCACTGTCTGCAATACCCCCGCCAGGATAAATATATAAAATTAAGCGGGACGAAGCGCGCCATGTTGGGGGCGGGGCTTCTTCCTCATTACTCACTGGCGCCATTTTCCTCCTCCTCAGTGAAGTCGCTGGTCCTTCCTCACCCGCAGCAAGTACCAGGGGGCTCAAAACAGAAGGGGGGGGCATATTTATTTATTATAAGTAAAGCGCAGCAGCTCTGGGACATTTATTAGTGTGGTCAGACCTACTTATTTGGCGCTGGGGTGTGTGTTCCCTCACAGGCTTGGTGTGTGTGCTGTCTCTGGGTAGTCGACATGTCGGAGGCAGATTATCCTTCTTCGGGGGATAATTTATCAGGGACACCGAATGTTTTGGGGGTGACCCTATCGGCACCGCCGACTGCAGATTGGTTACATTGATTGCCTTGCATGCTAGTGTCACGTCATTAAATCAAAAATTTGATCAGTCTGAATCTCAATCCCAGGTGTGGAAAAGATCAGTGGAGGACGCTTTATTACAAATGCAAAACCCTGCGGGGTCGCACAAGCGTAGTTTTGACCAGTTAGTTGACACGGGTACCGACACTGACTCGGATGCCGATTATGCTGATTCTAGGTTGGACCCTAAATTCGCTAAGAGTATTCAGTATATGATTGTTGCTGTCAAAGATATCTTGAATATTAATGAGGACCCTATTACACCTGAAACCAGGGTCCTTATTTACAAGGAAAAGAAGCGCTCGGTTACCTTTCCTCCTTGTTTCGAACTGAACGCTGTCACGATCCGGGTATCTGGACGCCATTTCTTACCCATCAGATGCCTCCTAAGGCTGGCTCAGCGCTCCAGGACCGGATCCCATCTGTTATCCTAATGTTCACATTCCTGCATCCTCTCCTGTCTCTCTGAGACGCTGTCACAGTAACGCCTTATTACATCTGGCATGGCGTCTCCCGCGGCCTCCGCCGCCGTCCCTGAGCTTCTGCATGCAGAGTGTCAGAGTGGCGATTACGTCAGCCGCGGCCTCCGCTGTGTCCGCGTGGTTGGATGTGCACTTGTCAGCCTGGCGTCTCCTGTCTCCAGTGGCCGGCGCCGCCATTACTGTTTTCATTACCACATGGATTACAAACCAAACTTCCCTCCAAGTGTCTGCATGGGCGCAGCCATCTTGGATTCTGTCAGCTGATCATTTCCTCCAATCTGTTGTCAGTATTGTTAATCTGCATAATTGCCTAGCCAATCCCTTCCTTGCTGCAGGTATAAATACACTGTGCCTGAGCAAGGAAGGCGTCAGTGCTTTGGTTGTCAAACCTAGTTCCTGTTTGTCTCTCTCCTGTGATTGTCTTCCAGGTTCCAGCTCCTGTCTCAAGACTTCCACCATAGAGACCCGCACCAGCATTCCACCTGCGGTGTAGCCTGACTCTCCAATCCATTGTGGATTCATCTGTTTCCAGCTACAACATTACCTGCTTCCAGCTCAGCTTCCAGCAGAGTACAGCTTTCCTTAAAGGGCCGGTGTCCTTTCTACACTTTACCACTCTCCACCGGTATTATTATTTCTCCGCTCTCAAGTTCTACATTTCAGTTCATATTTCATCGCTCCCAAGTTCATTTATTATTTAACTGGTTCCAGCCAGTATCCACTCCGTGCTAACAACAGTCTGGTTCCAGCCAGTATCCACAGCAGCTGTTTTACCTTCAGCAACCCAGCTTTTCCTGGAACACCAGCTGGCACAATCCTGGGTTATCTCCATTGCTACAGTCGGGCCTGGTAAGGACTTTCCATCTAGAAGATCATAAGAACTATCTCACACTACCAGTGCCCTGTGGCTCCTGCCATCCTGTAGTACCCAGGAACTGTATTTATTATTTGCTGACTTTTACGTTTTCTTTTACTGCTGCTGTGTTGCGGAGTTGTCATAATAAACATCATTGACTTTTATCCAAGTTGTCGTGGTCACGCCATCGGGCAGTTATTATTCATGTTACTTACATGTCCAGGGGTCTGATACAACCTCCCAGGTTCCGGTACATCTCAGCCCCTACAACTGAGGCTGCCTCCCGTCAGCTCAGGCCCTCAGTTGTGACAGTAAGCACTGACCTAATGAATCCAGCCGGAGACCAGGATCAAGCGGCCAGGCCGATGCAAGAACTGGCAGCCCGACTAGAACATCAGGAGGCTGCACAGGGCCACATCATCCGCTGTCTCCAGGATCTCTCTACTCGGCTGGATGGGATTCAGACAACTCTCCGTGGATCAGGCGCATCTGGTGCGTCAACCACAGTGACTCCAGCTATAACCCCACCCACCTTACCCATTTCTGCTCCACGTCTTCATCTTCCAACGCCAGCAAAATTTGACGGATCTCCAAGATTCTGCAGGGGATTTCTCAACCAGTGTGAGATTCAGTTTGAGCTACAACCT
This sequence comes from Pseudophryne corroboree, assembly GCF_028390025.1. NCBI lineage: Eukaryota > Metazoa > Chordata > Amphibia > Anura > Myobatrachidae > Pseudophryne > Pseudophryne corroboree. The sequence goes on from NC_086444.1 coordinate 470,620,926, forward strand.
GGCAATTTTCCCAGTGACCGTACAAAAATTGCCTACATCATCTCTCTTCTCAGTGGCTCCGCCCTTGACTGGGCATCACCGTTATGGGAGAGGTCCGACACCCTGCTATCTTCTTACACTGCATTCGTGTCAACATTCAGGCGCATCTTCGACGAGCCAGGCCGGGTAACCTCAGCTTCATCCGAGATTCTCCGTTTACGCCAGGGGTCACGTACTGTAGGACAATATCTGATACAGTTCCAGATCCTGGCATCCGAACTGGCATGGAACGATGAGGCCCTGTATGCTGCATTCTGGCATGGCTTATCTGAGCTTATTAAAGATGAGTTAGCTACCAGAGACTTACCTTCTAAGTTAGATGAGCTAATCTCACTCTGCACGAAAGTTGATTTACGTTTCAGAGAGAGAGCAACTGAGCGTGGAAGATCATCTGCTCCAAAATCTTCTGCTCCTCCTCCTCGTCAACTGTCACCATCTAAAGATGAGCCCATGCAAATTGGCCGTTCCCGTTTAACTCCTGCTGAGCGCCGAAGACGTCTCTCTGAGTCTCTTTGTCTTTACTGTGCAGCTCCGTCTCACACCATCAATGCCTGTCCCGAACGTCCGGGAAAACTCCAAACCCTAGCTCGCCCAGGAGAGGGCCGGCTAGGAGTAATGATCTCCTCTCCATCTCCTCATGATTGTAATCTCCCAGTCTCGCTTCAAGTTGCTCAACGTTATCGGAACGTCATTGCCCTCCTTGATTCCGGAGCAGCTGGGAACTTTATTACTGAAGCCTATGTTAAACGGTGGTCCCTACCCACCGAGAGACTTCCTTCCTCCTTTTCCTTAACTGCCGTGGATGGCAGTAAAATTTTTGATACTGTTATTGCTCTAAGGACTCTACCAGTTCGTCTGAGAGTGGGAGTTCTTCATTCCGAACTTATTTCACTTTTAGTGATTCCAAGAGCCACACATCCTGTGGTCCTGGGCCTTCCATGGCTCCGTCTTCACAATCCTACAATTGATTGGACGACTACGCAAATCCTGGCATGGGGTTCCTCCTGTGCAGAGACATGTTTGTTTAAAGTATTGCCTGTCTGTTCTTCCTCCCCCAGGTCGTCTGATGTTCCACCTCCTCCATATCAAGATTTCACGGATGTGTTCAGTAAAGCTTCTGCTGATATCCTTCCTCCTCATAGAGAATGGGACTGCCCGATTGATCTCGTTCCAGGGAAGGTTCCACCTCGAGGCCGAACGTATCCGTTGTCTCTGCCTGAGACGCATTCTATGGAGGAATACATTAAAGAGAACCTAGCAAAGGGGTTCATTCGACCTTCTTCTTCCCCAGCCGGCGCAGGCTTCTTTTTTGTAAAAAAGAAAGATGGTGGTCTGCGGCCGTGCATCGACTACAGAGGTTTGAACGACATTACCATCAAGAACCGTTATCCTTTACCCCTGATTACTGAGCTCTTTGACAGAGTTAGCGGAGCTACCATCTTTACAAAGCTGGACTTGCGAGGTGCATACAATCTCATCCGGATCCGTGAGGGTGACGAGTGGAAGACCGCCTTTAACACCCGTGACGGACATTATGAGTACCTCGTCATGCCCTTCGGATTGAGCAATGCTCCAGCTGTCTTCCAGCATTTTGTCAATGAGATCTTCAGAGACATTCTATACCGTCATGTCGTGGTCTATCTAGACGATATCCTCATTTTTGCCAACGATTTAGAGGAACATCGTTTTTGGGTTAAAGAGGTTCTGTCCCATCTCCGTGTCAATCATCTCTATTGCAAATTAGAAAAATGCGTCTTTGAAGTCAAGTCCATTCCGTTTCTAGGGTACATTGTGTCCGGTTCCGGACTAGAGATGGATCCTGAGAAACTACAATCAATCCAAAATTGGCCGGTACCCTTAACCCTCAAAGGGGTCCAGAGGTTCTTAGGGTTCGCCAACTATTACCGAAAGTTTATACGAGACTTTTCCACCATTGTGGCGCCTATTACTGCTTTCACTAAGAAGGGTGCTAACCCGTCCAAGTGGTCTGAAGAAGCCATGCAAGCATTTCATCTTTTAAAACAAAGGTTCATCTCTGTGCCTGTTCTGAAACAGCCTGACATCGACTCTCCTTTCATCTTAGAGGTGGATGCCTCCTCCGTTGGAGTAGGAGCGGTGTTATCTCAGAGGGCTAAAGATGGCCATTTACACCCTTGCAGTTTCTTCTCCCGGAAGTTCTCCCCAGCTGAGCGCAACTATGCCATTGGCGACCAGGAGTTGCTAGCCATCAAGCTCGCTCTAGAAGAGTGGAGGTATCTGTTGGAGGGAGCTTCTCATTCAATCACCATACTTACAGACCACAAGAACCTTTTATACCTGAAGGGCGCACAATGTCTCAACCCTCGTCAGGCCAGATGGGCACTTTTCTTTTCCAGGTTCGACTTTAAACTCCAGTTCTGTCCGGGCTCTCAGAATCGCAAGGCCGATGCCCTTTCCCGCTCATGGGAGCAAGAAAATGAGTCAGAGTCTTCAGACAAGCATCCTATTATAAATCCGTTGGCATTCTCCACGGTAGGGATGGACTCTACGCCCCCATCAGGGAAAAGTTTTGTGAAGCCGATGCTAAGGAAGAAGCTCATGCATTGGGCCCATGCTTCCCGTTTTGCCGGACATACAGGTATCCAAAAAACCCTGGAGTTTATCTCTAGGTCCTATTGGTGGCCAACTCTGAAAAAGGACGTCTTAGAGTTTATTGCATCTTGCCCAAAGTGTGCCCAACATAAAGTATCCCGCCAGTCGCCTGCGGGGCAACTGGTTCCACTATCCGTTCCCCGTCGACCATGGACCCACTTGTCGATGGATTTCATTACAGACTTACCCATGTGCAACAAGTTCAATACCATCTGGGTGGTAGTTGACCGGTTCACCAAGATGGCACACTTCATTCCTCTCACCGGTCTTCCGTCAGCTTCCAAGTTGGCTCAAGTATTCATACAAGAGATCTTCCGACTCCACGGTCTTCCTGAAGAAATTATCTCAGATCGAGGAGTTCAATTCACAGCCAAATTCTGGCGAAGTTTATGTCAAGTCCTCCAAGTCAAGCTAAAGTTTTCCACGGCTTACCATCCTCAGACCAATGGTCAAACCGAGAGGGTGAATCAGGACTTGGAGGCCTTCCTCCGCATCTATGTGTCCTCCTCTCAAGATGACTGGGTTCAATTACTTCCCTGGGCCGAGTTCTGTCATAACAACCAGTATCATTCTTCATCTGCTTCAACACCATTCTTCACTAACTTTGGATTCCACCCTAAAGTCCCTGAGTTCCAACCGCTTCCAGCAACTTCTGTTCCCGCAGTGGATATCACCTTGCATCAGTTTGCCAATATCTGGAAGAGCGTACGATCAGCTCTGCTCAAGGCATCGTTCAGGTACAAGAAGTTTGCGGATAAGAAGCGTCGAGCAGTTCCTGCTCTCAAGGTGGGTGATCGGGTATGGTTATCCACGAAGAATTTGAGGTTAAGAGTTCCCAGTATGAAGTTTGCACCTCGCTATATCGGTCCTTTCAAAATTGAACAAGTCATCAATCCTGTTGCTTACAGACTCCAGTTGCCTCCCTTCTTAAAAATACCCAGGACATTCCATGTTTCCCTGTTGAAACCGCTGATCTTGAATCGGTTTCATTCCTCACTTCCTCCAACTCCGAAAGTCCAAACTCAACGAGGCGTTGAGTATGAAGTGGCCAAGATCCTGGACTCACGTCACTGTTACGGTCAACTACAGTATCTTATTGACTGGAAGGGTTACGGCCCTGAGGAACGTTCATGGACCAATGCTTCTGATGTCCATGCTCCTGCCTTGGTCCGGAGATTCCATTCCAAGTATCCTCAAAAGCCAAAGAAGTGTCCTGGGGCCACTCCTAAAGGGGGTGGTGCTGTCACGATCCGGGTATCTGGACGCCATCAGATGCCTCCTAAGGCTGGCTCAGCGCTCCAGGACCGGATCCCATCTGTTATCCTAATGTTCACATTCCTGCATCCTCTCCTGTCTCTCTGAGACGCTGTCACAGTAACGCCTTATTACATCTGGCATGGCGTCTCCCGCGGCCTCCGCCGCCGTCCCTGAGCTTCTGCATGCAGAGTGTCAGAGTGGCGATTACGTCAGCCGCGGCCTCCGCTGTGTCCGCGTGGTTGGATGTGCACTTGTCAGCCTGGCGTCTCCTGTCTCCAGTGGCCGGCGCCGCCATTACTGTTTTCATTACCACATGGATTACAAACCAAACTTCCCTCCAAGTGTCTGCATGGGCGCAGCCATCTTGGATTCTGTCAGCTGATCATTTCCTCCAATCTGTTGTCAGTATTGTTAATCTGCATAATTGCCTAGCCAATCCCTTCCTTGCTGCAGGTATAAATACACTGTGCCTGAGCAAGGAAGGCGTCAGTGCTTTGGTTGTCAAACCTAGTTCCTGTTTGTCTCTCTCCTGTGATTGTCTTCCAGGTTCCAGCTCCTGTCTCAAGACTTCCACCATAGAGACCCGCACCAGCATTCCACCTGCGGTGTAGCCTGACTCTCCAATCCATTGTGGATTCATCTGTTTCCAGCTACAACATTACCTGCTTCCAGCTCAGCTTCCAGCAGAGTACAGCTTTCCTTAAAGGGCCGGTGTCCTTTCTACACTTTACCACTCTCCACCGGTATTATTATTTCTCCGCTCTCAAGTTCTACATTTCAGTTCATATTTCATCGCTCCCAAGTTCATTTATTATTTAACTGGTTCCAGCCAGTATCCACTCCGTGCTAACAACAGTCTGGTTCCAGCCAGTATCCACAGCAGCTGTTTTACCTTCAGCAACCCAGCTTTTCCTGGAACACCAGCTGGCACAATCCTGGGTTATCTCCATTGCTACAGTCGGGCCTGGTAAGGACTTTCCATCTAGAAGATCATAAGAACTATCTCACACTACCAGTGCCCTGTGGCTCCTGCCATCCTGTAGTACCCAGGAACTGTATTTATTATTTGCTGACTTTTACGTTTTCTTTTACTGCTGCTGTGTTGCGGAGTTGTCATAATAAACATCATTGACTTTTATCCAAGTTGTCGTGGTCACGCCTTCGGGCAGTTATTATTCATGTTACTTACATGTCCAGGGGTCTGATACAACCTCCCAGGTTCCGGTACATCTCAGCCCCTACAACTGAGGCTGCCTCCCGTCAGCTCAGGCCCTCAGTTGTGACAAACGCTCTCTTTGATAGCATTAGGAACAGCCCTGATAAAAAATTTCTGATTCCTAAAAGGATCAGAGTGGCGTACCCCTTTGCCGAGTCTGATAGGGATACGTGGGAAAATCCCCCCACAGTAGACAAAGCCCTGGCGCATTTGTCAAAACAGGTAGCCCTCCCTGCAGCCCAATCGACGGCCCTTAAGGAGCCGGCGGACCGTAAGCAGGAGGCTTCCCTAAAGGCTATTTTCACTACTACAGGGACGCTGCTCAGGCCTCTTATTGCGTCTGCGTGGGTCAGTAGTGCTATTGAAAAGTGGGCAGACACTTTGTCTTCTGATTGGGATACTCTGGATAGAGATAACATCCAGGTAACGCTTGGTTATATCAGAGATGCAGCTGCATACTTGAAAGAGGCTGCAAGGGATGCTGGCCTGCTAGGTGATAAGGCGAATGCTATGTCCGTTACGGCTAGGCGAGCGCTCTGGACTCACCAGTGGAATGCTGATGCTGATTCCAAGAGAAATATGGAGTCTCTTCCTTTTAAGGGAGGTGAACTTTTCGGTGACGGTCTTACTGATTTAGTATCAGCAGCTACAGCGGGTAAATCTACCTTTTTACCGTCTGTTCCTACGCAACAGAAGAAACCGCCACATTATCAAATGCAGTCCTTTCGGCCCAACAAGTATAGAAGAGGCCGAAGAAACTTCTTCCTGGCTACCAGACATAGAGGAAGAGGCAAGAGGGTACCCGCATCCTCGGGTTCCCAGGAGCAGAAGTCCTCCCCGGCTTCTGCCAAATCCTCCGCATGACGCCAGGTCTCCCTTACAGGGGCCCGCACCGGTGGGGGCACGCCTAAAGCTTTTCAGTCAGGTCTGGGTTCGCTCGGGTCTAGACCCTTGGGTATTGAGTATTGTGTCCCAAGGGTACAAATTGGAGTTTCAAGACGTTCCCCCTCACCGTTTTTTCAGATCAGCCTTACCAGCTTCGCTTCCGGACAGGGCTCTGGTCTGCGGTGCAGTACAAAACTTGTGTCAAAATCAGGTTGTGGTCCCAGTACCCCTGGCACAGCAGGGGCAGGGGTTTTATTCAAGCCTGTTTGTGGTGCCGAAGCCGGATGGCTCGGTAAGACCAATCCTCAACATGAAATCTCTCAATTTCTTCCTGGTGAAATTCAAATTCAAGATGGAGTCTCTCAGAGCGGTGATCTCCAGTCTGGAGGAGGGGGAATTCATGTTCTCATTAGACATCAAGGATGCCTACCTTCATGTCCCCATTTATCCTCCTCATCAAAGTTTCCTGAGGTTTGCTATCCAGGATACGCACTACCAGTTTCAGATGTTGCCGTTTGGTCTATTCACGGCTCCGAGGATTTTCACCAAAGTAATGGTAGAAATGATGGTTCTCCTGCGCAAGCAAGGGGTTACAATTATCCCGTACTTGGACGATCTCCTGATAAAGGCGAGGTCCAAGGACAAATTGTTGCAGGACATTGCACTATCCCTGTCAATTCTACAACAGCACGGCTGGCTCCTGAACTTGCCGAAATCACAGTTAATCCCGACAACCCGGTTGGCGTTTTTGGGCATGATACTGGACATGGTCCAACAGAGAGTCTTCCTCACCATGGAGAAAGCTCGGGAAATTTAGAGTCTGGTAAAACTCTTGCTAAAACCGAAAACGGTCTCCATTCATCAATGCATTCAATTGCTGGGAAAAATTGTGGCAGCATACGAGGCCCTCCAGTTTGGGAGGTTCCATGTCAGAGTGTTCCAGTGGGACCTGTTGGACAAATGGTCCGGATCCCACCTTCATATGCACCGGAGGATAATTCTATCTCCCAACACCAGAGTCTCACTTCTGTGGTGGCTCCACAGCTCTCACCTCCTTGCGGGACGCCGGTTCGGGATCCAGGACTGGATCCTGGTAACCACGGATGCAAGTCTCCAAGGTTGGGGGGCAGTCACTCTGGGGGGTAGCTTCCAAGGAAGATAGTCAAGTCCGGAAACGCATCTTCACATAAACGTTCTGGAACTGAGAGCCATTTACAATGGCCTCCTACAAGCGGAACATCTTCTTCGGAACCTGCCGGTTCTGATCCAAACGGACAATGTCACGGCAGTGGCTTACATCAACCGGCAGGGTGGCACGAGAAGCAGAGCAGCAATGGCAGAAGCCACGAAAATTCTTTGTTGGGTGGAAAAACATACAAGCGCTCTGTCTGCAATATTCATTCTGGGAGTGGACAACTGGGAAGCAGACTTCCTCAGCAGACACGACCTTCATCCAGGAGAGTGGAGCCTCCATCAGGAGGTCTTCGCACTGATAACAGTTCAATGGGGGGTTCCAAAGTAGACATGATGGCGTCTCGCCTCAACATAAAACTTCTGAGGTATTGTTCCAGGTCCAGGGACCCTCAGGCGGAGGCAGTGGATTGGCTGACAACACCCTAGGTGTTTCCGTCGGTGTACATTTTCCCTCCACTTCCTCTCATCCCAAAGGTGTTGAGACTTCTAAAAAGAACAAACATTCCAACGCTCCTTGTAGCCCCAGATTGGCCAAGGAGAACGTGGTACCCGGATCTTCAGACGTTACTAGTCGACGATCCCTGGCCTCTTCGCGAGGATCTGCTGCGGCAGGGGCCGTTTGTCCACCAAGACTTACAGCGGCTACGTTTGATGGCATGGCGGTTGAACACCAGATTTCAGCCCGGAAGGGTATTCCCAGTGAAGTCATACCTACTCTTATTCTTACCAGGAAGGCTGTGACGTCAAAGCACTATCACCGTATTTGGAGGAAATATATTTCCTGGTGCGAGTCCAAGAGAGCTCCAGTGGAGAAATTTGACCTTGGACGTTTTCTCCATTTTCTACCGAATGGAGTGGATGCGGGCCTTAAATTAGGCTCCATTAAAGTGCAGATTTCTGCCTTGTCCATTTTCTTTCAGAAACAATTGGCCTCACTTCCTGAAGTGCAGACCTTTGTGAAAGGGGTGTTGCACATCCAACCTCCTTTTGTGCCCCCTGTGGCACCTTGGGACCTTAACGTCGTATTATCGTTCCTTCAGTCACATTGGTTTGAACCTTTGCGTAAAGTGGAGTTAAAATTCCTCACTTGGAAAGTTGTAATTTTGTTGGCGTTGGCATCCGCAAGGCGGGTGTCGGAGTTGACGGCCTTGTCTCACATGAGCCCTTATTTAATTTTCAATGAAGATAGAGCAGAGTTGCGAACTCTGCAACAATTTCTGCCAAAGGTGGTTTCCTTTTTTCATATCAACCAACCTATTGTGGTGCCAGTGGCTACTGGCGCTTTGGCTGAGAATAAGTCTCTGGATGTGGTCAGAGCTTTAAAGATTTATGTAGCCAGGACGGCTCCATTGAGGAAAACAGAGTCTCTGTTTATTGTGTATGCTCCCAATAAGATTGGGGTTCCTGCTTCCAAGCAGACCATTGCCCATTGGATATGTCAGACGATTCAGCAGGCTCATTCAACAGCAGGCTTGCCGTTGCCGAAATCAGTGAAGGCCCATTCCACTAGGAAGGTGGGTTCGTCCTGGGCGGCTGCCCGGGGTGTCTCTGCATTGCAACTTTGCCGAGCTGCTACTTGGTCGGGGTCGAACACGTTTGCTAAATTCTACAAGTTTGATACCTTGGCCGATGAAGACCTTAAATTTGGTCAATCGGTGCTGCAGAGTCATCCGCACTCTCCCGCCCGCTATTGAGCTTTGGTATAAACCCCATGGTCTTTTGAGAGTGCCCAACATCCTCTAGGATGAAATAGAAAATAGGATTTTAAATACCTACCGGTAAATCCTTTTCTATGAGTCCGTAGAGGATGTTGGGCTCCTGTCCCAGTGCGTACTGTATCTGCAGTTTAGTTCTGGTTACACACAGGTTGTGTTTTTGTTTTTTTCTTCAGCTTGTTGCTGAGGTTTTGTCCATGTCCGTTGACATGTGTTCAGTTATCTGCCATGTTATACCGCATGCTTATGGCGTGAGCTGGTGTTGGCTCACCTTGTTTGTTAAGTCCTTTTCTCGTAATGTCCGTCTCGCCGGGCACAGTTCCAAACTGAGTCTGGGGAGGGATATAGAGGGAGGAGCCAGGTCACGCCCCTTTGAAAGTCTTAAAGTGCCCATGTCTCCTGCGGATCCCGTCTATACCCCCATGGTCTTTTGAGAGTGCCCAACATCCTCTACGGACTCATAGAAAAGGATTTACCGGTAGGTATTTAAAATCCTATTATCAAGCACTCCCTCACTAGGGTAAATAATAATTAGATAAATACTTAGTAATGCAGTACTAGTTAAGAGAAATAGGGCCCAATTCAGCATAGGTTGTAGTTGTGTGACAAATTGTACAACTACATGTGGGGGGCTGCCCAGTACAGAGCAAGTCTGCCCCCCGCATGTCAGGTCCTGTCCCCCCTCCAACAGCAATGCTTTTGCATGATTAGAGTTTCCCCCAAAACGCGGCGTAGGCGCCCCATCACCGCTTCCTGACGTTTCTTAAACTGCGATCGCAGTTTAAGACCTTGTGCATGTGTGCACACTTGTATGCACATGCGCAGAAGTGTGGAAATCGGCAAATAGCAATTTACGGACTTCTGCGGGGCAATGCTGGCCTTCATCAAACCAATAAAAGTCAGTGAATAATAAATAAAATATAAAAGTAAAAATAAATTATATAGTCACAACATGATTGAAGTCTTCCAGTCAATGTAGTTCCACAAACAAATATCAGCATGATTCCTTAAAAAACTGGTTCCTCAAATCCTGGTTCTCATCATAAGGGTCCCTCCAGTGTCCGCAATACCTCCGGATAAATTATAAGAGGGGACATACCATAGCATAACATTTTCAGGATTTATTAAGCAAGCAAACAACAATTACAGTATGAACAAATATAAACCCAGGTACAATAATCTGCACACTGCTAATAACTTTTTTGAAAGGCACAATGAAAAGCATATAGGGGTTTTCAGATTGCTAAACTTATAGAGCAATATTACCTTCTATTCAGTGTTATTTCCTTTCACAGATGGCAAATAAGCAGTTGTAGATTCCACACAAACACGTTTCAACTCAGTGTCTGATAAAAACCTCAGACAGCACTACACAGAGCAGTAGCAGCATATCCTCCTTAAGCTGTGTACACATGACGCGATGCGCCGCACATAATGAGTGTGCTTGCGATACTGACTATGGCCCTCATTCCGAATTGTTCGCTCGGTATTTTTCATCGCATCGCAGTGAAAATCCGCTTAGTACGCATGCGCAAAGTTCGCACTGCGACTGCGCCAAGTAACTTTACTATGAAGAAAGTATTTTTACTCACGGCTTTTTCTTCGCTCCGGCGAACGTAATGTGATTGACAGGAAATGGGTGTTACTGGGCGGAAACACGGTGTTTCAGGGGCGTGTGGCTGAAAACGCTACCGTTTCCGGAAAAAACGCAGGAGTGGCCGGAGAAACGGTGGGAGTGCCTGGGCGAACGCTGGGTGTGTTTGTGACGTCAACCAGGAACGACAAGCACTGAAATGATCGCACAGGCAGAGTAAGTCTGGAGCTACTCTGAAACTGCTAAGTAGTTAGTAATCGCAATATTGCGAATACATCGGTCGCAATTTTAAGAAGCTAAGATTCACTCCCAGTAGGCGTAGGCTTAGCGTGTGTAACTCTGCTAAATTCGCCTTGCGACCGATCAACTCGGAATGAGGGCCCATGTGCGATTTTGGCTAAGTGTCAATTTTGACTATCTCTTCTATAGAGATAGTCAAAATTGACTTGCCTGCACAGTCTATCTAGGCTTGCGATGCCAACCGCGCGGGACCGCGCATCGGCATCGAATCGGGATCGCTAGGTGATTTTCACCTTGCGATCTGCACTAACTTTTCTTACGATTTTGACTATATAGTCAAAATTGTAAGAAAATATCTCACCGTGTGTACACACCATTAGTCCCTCCTTAGTACTACTGCTGCTGCTACTGCTCTTTGGTGATAAAGCAGTGGGGTCAGAGGAGCATGTGCTGAGCCTGGATTGGTGGAGCCCAGCACATGCTACTCTGACCTGCCAGTGGGGTGGGGCTACTATGCCATGTTCATCATCTTCCATAATTCCATCCCGACTCCTAGGTGGCCATGGAATAAAAGGGAGCTACTGCAGGAAGCTACACATTAGTGACATGACAGGTGCCTCAGTGTGTCTGTCTGGATCCTGCCTCTCTCTCTCTCTCTGTCTGTCTTCCTCTCTGTATATGAGACACTCCCTATATGTATGTATGTAAGTATGTATTTATGTATATGTCTATGTGACCCTGTCTGTATGTATGTATGTATGTATGTATGTACACTATGTGCAAGGGGTGCTACTGCTGTTGGCATTGCTTTATGCGTAAAGGACGTTACTACCATGGGCATTCTAGTATGTGTATTTGGTGCTACTACTGTAGGCATTACTGTATGTGTAAGGGGCAATACTACTGTGGGCATTACTGTATGTGTAAGGGGCAATACTACTGTAGGCATTACTGTATGTGTAAGGGGCAATACTACTGTGGGCTTACTTTATGTGTAAGGGGCACTACTACTGTGGGCATTACTGTATGTGTAAGGGGCGCTACTACTGTGGGCATTACTTTTTGTGTAAGGGGTGCTACTACTGTAGGCATTATGTGTAACCAGCACTACTACTGTGGGCATGAGGTATGTAAGTGACACTACTACTAAGGGCATTACTGTATGTGTATGGGGCACTACTACTGTGGGCATTACTGTATGTGTAAGGGGCACCACTACTATAGGCATTATGTGCAAGGGGCACTACTATGGGCATTGTGTATAAGGGGCACTACTGTGGGAGAAACGGAGCCAGCTGCAGGGGCGTCGGAATGGGGGGGCAAGGGGGCATCTCGCTCCCCCCATACATGAGAGAGGCGCCGACACTGGGGCAGAGGAGCGGCGAGCAGCCAGATGAAATACCGCTGATGCACTTGTGTGCTAGCGCCTCTGTCCCCCGCTCACGCCGGCGCCTCTCCCCCGCTCATGCCGGCGCCTCTAATCCCACTCACGCCAGCACTGGAATGCCCACCCGCGCTGGATATCCGCCGCGCGTGTGTGGACATCATTATATGACCTCTTCTCTGGAGTCTGGCCCTGCCGCACGGGATGCTCCCCCTCCTGGCTTGAATTGAGACACCTGGGCTTCCAATGTCCATTCCACTGCAGCAAGAGTCCCTGCTTCACTCTCATTATATTTGCCAGCAACTTCACGCTGCCATTAACACTTTAGGTGCTGACCCAGTGCACCCCCTCTCACCCGATCCCAAGACTCTGCCTGCTCATAAGAGAGGTTTTAGTTAGTTGGAAAAAAGTGTAAAAATGTCCCAGTGTAGTAAGCAGTTTTCACTGAGCAGAAGCTTATGAATGAGGTCAGTGTTGTTTCCACTATTGCTTTATTGTTTCCCCACTTGAGTTGAAGCCTCAAAATTTCATGAACAACATATTTTATCTTCTCGTGGAAAGGACAGGAGAAACATCAAACACATATTTATGTTCCGCCAGGAAGGAGGCAGCAGAGCGGAGGCGTGCTGGTAGCGTCTAGATTACCTTCGTGGAGAGAACCTTTCCCATAACCCCCTGGGTCCATGTCACACTCTATTTGTAATAGTAAAGTGTGGCGAGCGGAGCGGAGCGAGACACCGAGCCCGAAGCGTGGTTAGCGAAGCGAGCCCGCAAGGGTCCAATGCTGCATAGAAATTTTTTTTCCCCCCCCAAACGAACGGAGAACGAAGAAGACATTTAGGTGCTGTAAGGGCGGAAGTTCTCTCCTGCCCTCTCGTTTTCTCACGTCCAGGTCCTTAGCACGAAGGCAACATAGACACAACCGAGGCGTGCTGCAGACCAACGGATGGCTGTACGGAGGGGTAGATGCTAGCCTGGCCAGCATTGACGGACCAGAGTGAGCGTCCTTCCTGCCCTCAAGGTGTCTCTGTGGGAAGCCGGAAGACGGGGAACTGCAGGCAGATGCTGCCCGACCGGATATCCTGCGCAAGAACCTGCTACTGGTGGTGCTCTGTCTGACGTTTGGCGTGGAGGTAAGCGTTAAATTTGCCACCAAGAAGTAATTTACCCGCTGAACCTCTCATGTAGTTACCATGTTGCAGGTAATACTAATTAGAGTAATGCCCCCACACATCTTCCTGTCATATACCTGTTGAACCCCTGTCCTGTGTTTACGGGTTGGGGCTGATATGCCATTGTTCAGGATGCCGGCAGCCAGAATACTGACCGTGGCATTCCAATGATTAGAATCCTGACGGGAAGGTATGTATTTTAACCCTACCCCCAAACCCTCCCTTTTAGTAGCCTAATCATATCCCCCCCCCTCCGCAGTCTAACTATAACCCCCCCTTCCCGCAGCCTAACCCACCTCGCAGCCTAACCCTCCCCAGGGGGTGCCTAACCCTAATCCTCCCTTTCCCACATCCTAAACCTAACCCCCACCCCTCCCCGCAACCTAACCCTCCCGGGGGTGCCTTCCCCCATCCCGCAGCCTAAACCTAACCCTCTCCCTTGCAGCCTAAACCTAACCTCCAAACCCCCCCCCCTCCCCCCCCCACTTCCACCCTCCGCAGCTTTCCTCTCCGGTGGCCCAGCACCCAGACGTCCAGGATCCCAGCTGTCAGTATTCTGTCGCCGGGATTGTGATCCTATTCAGGATTCCACCCCCAGCATTCTGAGCAGTGTCGGGATTCCGGCGTAGGTATTTCGACCGCCGGGATCCAAACCGGATCCCGTACTAACCATGTTGCTGGTAATGCTAATAATCATAATGATGCACCAACACATATGCCTTTCGTGTCACCCACTGTCACAGTGTGCTGGGAAGCTAGGGGCGCCAAACTCAGATTATATCTTGCCCCCCCCCCCAACCTAAAAACGTTCTGACGCCCCTGGCCAGCTGGGATAGCAAAGATATGCTAGCAGTGCACATAGCAGTGCACATAAAAAGCAGCATGTGATCTGAATGTGAGCGCCCACCCATCCTGTTTACTGGGGGAGTTCTAAATAGTGTGCAGGGAGGAGCTAAAGAAGTAGTGTGCAGGAAGGGTGGGTGTGCGTGTGCTGAAGTAGTCTGAGAGAAGGGTGGTGTGGTTGGGTTGGGTTGGAATGGATAGGGTTAGAACTCTGAGTAGTCTGCAGGGGAGGGTGTGAGGAGGGTTCCACTGGGGGACCCGTGGAAATTGTGCTATGGGGCCCCCAAAAGTATAGCTACGCCCCTGCATGTTTTCTACCAGTGCAATCTTGAGCTCTTGCTCAAACGTTGTTTCGCATATTTCACAGTTAATTACCAAGTGTTTCTGCTTCTACAGTATTTCACGACCCCTGTTGATCTGCATTTTCCTAGTGTCTGTATTTTTGCATTTATTTGTGCTTCGCTTATACCTGCATTCACATGTGCTTGTATTATATAAACTTTTTGTGTACCTGCAACTGGGTCTGGATCAGTATTTTGGTTTATGCACACTGTGCAACTAAAACATATACAGATTTTCCATCTTTTTAAGATTAAGACTGAATGAACTAAAATGACATAGAAGGAAGGAGATTCCTTGAATTCTATTGGAGAGAGAGCATTATATAAATAAAATTATAATTGATTGAATGATGATGATGATGATGATGATGATGATGATGATTACTAAATGGTTTGCTTCCCTACAAATACTTACCTTGGCATCTTAAAGGCTGCAGATACCTTGGGGTAAAAATATTTCCACATGCTATAGGTGGATTTGTTTCATCTTTTTCTCAGGCATGACAAAGGGGCTTACTTAGGTTTGTTAGCAAACCAAAAAAGCACACTTATGGGCAAAACCATGCTGCACTGCATGTGGGGCAGATGTAACGTGTAGAGAAATTTAGATTTGGGTGGGTTATATTGTTTCTGTGCAGGGTAAATACTGGCTGCTTTATTTTTACACTGCAATTTAGATTATAGGGGTACATTATTCAACCATTACGGGTTTGAAAAATGACAGTTAGGAGCTGATTGGCTGGTGCGTTATCACCTTCCACTTATCACTGCTTTATCACTTCTCCAGACTTAATACATCTGACCCTCAGTTTGAACACACCCCACCCAAATCTAAATCTCTCTGCACATGTTACATGTGCCCACCTGCAGTGCAACATGGTTTTGCCCATTAGTTTGCTTTTTTGGTTTGCTAACAAAGCTGAATAAGGCTTATAATCATTCTCATTTAGTTTTTCAACTACAACAACTTAATCAAAATTATCTTCATTATTATCAGACCCACAAATATCAAACTGTTGCACATTACCAACTTCCAATGTAGCATCCTCAATTTCTAAATAATCATCACTCCTATATGGAAGTAGTTTTGAGTCTACCAACTAATCAGCTATAATCTGAGACAATGGCCCTCATTCAGCATGGATCGCTTGCACAGGACCCGTTCTGCGCATGTGCAGAGTGGGTCCTGTGTCGCATTTTTATAACAGCCTCTGCCTGACTGACAGGAGAGGCGTTTATGGGTGGGGTGGGGGCAAAGACGAATGGCGTTTCTGGAAACGGGGTTGTTCGTTCCATTTTTTCAGAAGTGGTGAGGAAAAGTCTGCATCTCAGACGCAGATTTCTTGGCCTTGCAAGGGCCCCTGTGATGGCCAGCCTGAGTAAGCTAAGGCTTACTCAGCTGGCAGTCTGCGGGGAACATCGTGACCATCGCAGCACTGACCATCACAGCACTGAAAGTTTGCAAATGCAGAAAGGAGGTATTTAACACCTCCTACTGCATTTGCATTAGTATGGATCGCATTTGCAATGCTTCCTGCGAAAGGCTTTACAAATGCGATCCATGCTGAATGAGGACCTTTATTTTATTGCATTTCCGTATAGCTCTTTTGTGCTCAAGTTTTATATTTATTGTTATTTAATAAATTGTTTGATATATTTTCTTAAAACAAATTGAAGTTTGTAGTTCATATTTCGTTGTTTCTATTAGGAGATTTGGTGCTGCCTTTTTCTTCTTGGTACATATCTTGTTGTAGTGTGTTGGTAGACCCCTAGGCACGTAGTTGCTCCCTCCCAAATAGTGCTAGTGGGTGGCCATTTTCACCTGATAGTGGAAGAGAGCTGGTTATACAGTATGTGATACAAAACATACAGATACAAGAGCTTCTATGAAGCAACATTTGCTTGCAGATCTGGCTTTGTTATGCAAAATTGGACCTTCACTCCAAGGACGTATCTAGTATCTAGAGAGGAGGGGACACATCTGCAGTCTCCGGGTGTGGGCCCCCTCCTTTCCCTTCCCGTAGCCGGCAGCAGCGCTGTTAGTGCTCAGTGCCAGAGTCTACAGCGCATGCGCAAGTCTCCCCAAAAAAATGGCACGGCAGCCATTATTTCGAAGACCTGCGCATGCAGAGTCTCTAGTACTCACACAGAGCGCTAACAGCACTGCTGCGGCTGCCGGCTACGGGACTCAGGAGAGTAGGGGACCCACACCCGGACACCAGAAAGGTAAGTATATAGAAGAAATGGGTGCAGTGTGCGCGGTGTGGGCCCCCTCTGGACCCAGGGGCCCATGTGCACCGCACGCACTGCACCCATCATAGATACGCCACTGCTTCACTTAGTTTGATATGGTTCCTCAAGATCCAGTTCTGTCGGATTTAGACAAATCCAAACTACTCATAGCTAGTACTGTATTTAGCTGTATAGTGACAGTTGTAGAAATCTACTGTACATTACTTCACTTTAGATTTTTTTTTAATCTTTAGCTGCAGGCACTATAAGTGCAGGTATTTTTTTCTCGTTAAAAAGCATTCAGATGAAACACAATAGCAGATGTACATTTTGGATGAGTGTGCTTGTCTGCTAGAATGATGAATATGCCTACATACAGTTTATGGTTTTGTTTTTCAAAGAAAAATTTTGAAATAAGTGTGATGCATTAGAATGAGCAAACTGCTACTGGTATCCCGTCCACAGAAGTCTAAATAGTGGCTCCAGCACCTGCTGTGCACAGCAGGAAAGTTGATGGACCAGTGAAGCCAGGAAGTTACTCAGGAGAAGCTTCTCTGTTGAAGATGACTCATAATCCTAATCCGTTTTTCTAAACCTACTGTATTACTAATAGACATTTTTGCTACGCATTAGATATAGGGATTTGCAATAGTCATGCACTGTGATGTCGCTATGCGCTGCATTATTACTGCTGTAGATATAATGGCGCACACATACACACTTACATAGTTTTTTACATATTTTTTTGCAAACAAAAAAGGCACATTTACTTGATTTAACCTGTTTTCAAACAGCTAATTATAAATGTGCTTGTGACAAATGCACAACAGGAGAAACAAAATGACAAATGACTCGAGTAATGGTTCTGAAATCACGGTAATTAGACAGTGGGACAATGTAAAATTATCTATATAAATACATATTTTACACATACTTGTCAAATCTCCCTGTCAAGAGGCCCTGAAATATTAGGAATCTCACCGGACTACCCGGATGAGTGCAGCTATCTCCCTGATTTCACCTTACCCCCATTATGTAGCTGTTTATATACCTGGAAAACAAAATAAATCAGAGGCTCAGAGCTATAAATATTCAAATTGGATCATTTTCCTGCACTGGTTAGGTTATAAGGTACTATACATGCATTTTCAAATGATGTTTCCCATGGTCTATTGGAATTAAATGTGCCAAACTATAACTGCTTAGGGCAATGCTTGTTTACATTTGGATTTAAGTTAATTTTGTGCCTAATTCAGACCTGATTACAGCAGCAAAATCTTTCTTTAATGGACAAAACCATGTGCACTGCAGAGATGGGGCAGATATAACGTGCAGAGAGAGTTAGATTTGGGTGGGTTATATTGTTTCTGTGCAGGGTAAATACAGGATGAGTTATTTTTACACTGCAATTTAGATTTCAGTTTGAACACACCCCACTCAAATCTAACTTTCTCTGCACATGCTAGATGTGCCCCAACTGCACTGCACATGGTTTTGCCCATTAGTGAAAAATTGTGCTGCTGCGATCAGGTCTGAATTACAGTAGGCCCCTTATGACACACCTCTTAGGCAGTGTACAGTACATCCATTGTTGTTTCCTTTGGCCAAGCTACTTGCTGCCCCTACAACTGCACTTACCTAATGGATAGAGACCTGGTCCAGTTAAGATCTCACTTGCAAGCGCTGTCTGACTGATTGAGCTGGATAAGCAGTGACATCTGCGTCCATACAGAAATTTATATGACGGGATGTAATGGAGTCTGAGATTGCTGACATCCCGAACCTCTGGCGGTCTTGGACTCCATACCGCTGATAATGTAACACATTATCAAGGACACCAGATCCCGCAGACCGATACACATTTGGAAGATACGCTTAAACCTCCTAACATACTCAGATACCAACCACAGGTTCATTCTCCTGGCTTCTCCAGTTCATTGCTACCTACCATTTTTCTATCAGATAGTGATTTGGATCATTAACTCTATTTAATTAATTAATTAATTAATTTATTTATTGATTAACAGTTTCTTATATAGCGCAGTATATTCCGTTGCGCTTTGCAATTGGAAACAACAGTGATAAAACAAAACTGGGTAATAACAAACAGTCATAGAGGTACAATATAACTACATTTCATGCAGCTATAAATCAAAAATTTACATTATATAAAAATTACTATGAGTTTTTGACGTAAACCAATACATTTTCATTTATTTAATTTTATAAATTTTCATTGTATTCATCTTAAGTATATATTTCTATGTAATTTTATGTTTTTGCTTATGTTAAATAATATCATAATTGATGACTAATACATGTCATGAAATACAAGAAAAGTAATTTCGCATTTTTATTTTTCACCAGTGCAGTGATAAATTGTGCTTTGTAGTCTTTATATGTTATAGACTCAGCAAAGTCTATTAATCATTTTAAACAGGTGTATTAATCTAATTAACTAATTTAGCGCCAGAGTGTATGAAAACACCTACACATCAATTATTTTAGTCTTTAGTCCATTAGAAATTAATTCAGAGATGTAGTATGCAAACCTGATGGTTTAAGTTTTTGTTTTTCTTGTCTAGAGTAACCCCCTCCCGCAGCACCTGAGGATTGTTACCAGCTTGATTAGAGCAGTTTGCCACCATTTATTGCAGTTCAGTGAGGCATAGATGGAGCCAGCATTAGGAGGGCATGCTGGGTCCTGTGGTGCCATTTGGAGGATACAGGGGTGCCTCCAGGTAAGCTAGCTCTCAATCTGGATATGTTTTGTATGTGCCATTATCATGTGGCCGTACATTAAGCAATTGTATGACCCATAGTGATTATTATTATTATGCTGTGTGTGAGTTTGGGGAGTGGTACCCCTCAGGTCTGGTGTGACTGGGCTACCTTGGGGCAGCGCGCCATATTATTTATTTAGCACTTATGTAACACTCCTATTTTTTCACTAATATTACTCTTTTGAGTATTTTATTAACACCCTTATTTCTGTAGCACTTTCTAACCCATAGCTTCTGCTTCTTTCTTAACACATATTAACACTTTAGTATTTCAATGGTGTGCTGCCCTAGGGTGGTCGGGACTGAGCCGACTTTGTTGGGTCCAAGCCCTGGACTTATGCTTAGTTAGGGACCTCCAGTAATAGAGCAGCCGTGAAGTGGCCTGGAGGCTTATCATATCTTTTGCAAAACATATGTAACGAAGAGCTCTACGTTTTCTATTATTACATAGTGTATACAGTTCTTCTTACTAACAGCCAGCAGAGTGCGTGGGAAAAATCCTTTTTGGTTTAAGTACATCTCTGATGTTTGTGGATCTACTATACACATGTGGATAATGGGTCCTGCGTGATCGCTTGCAGCAGAACACAGGTTCTGTGTCTTTGGAAACAAATTTGTGCGCAGCACTCAGAATTTCATGCACGCACAGGCGTGTTTTTCCTAAAGACTCCTCCTGCTACATTAGAATATCTGAGCAATGCTCACTGCATCCATTTCTAAATCAGGCCCTTAGAGTGTCGGCCTACTTCTGTTACAAACATTCATTTGGAGGAAATGATGGATAATTAATCACCCAACTAGTTGGAAGAATCAAATGTTTTATTTCTCCCTCTAGTTGTTCTGTTTTCTGCTGTTTCTGAGCATGTGGGAGCAAAGGATTGTAATTTTTTTCCCATGTACAGAACAATTACCTTTCCCTACCAGCCAACTTCGGTAATTCTGTGTATATGTGCAGCTTCAAAGCCTGAAGCCCTAATTCAGACCTGATCGCTAGGCTGTGTTTTCGTACAGTGTGCGATCAGGTCTAAACTGCGCATGCATATGCACCGCAATGCGCAGGCGTGTCGCACGGGTACAAAGCGGATCGCCGCTCAGCGATGGGTTTGTGCGAAGGATCCATTCGCACGAGCATTCGCAAGGAGATTGACAGGAAGAAGGCGTTTGTGGGTGGTAACTAACTGTTTTCTGTGAGTGGTTGGAAAAACGCAGGCATGTCCATGCGTTTGCAGGGAGGGTGTGTGATATCAATTCCGCTCCCGGACAGGCTGAAGTGTTCGCAGCGGCTGAGTAAATCCTGGGCTACTCAGAGACTGCGCAAGAACTGTTTGTACAGCTCTGCTACACATGCGTTCGCAAACTTGCAAAGCAAAAATACACTCCCCTATTGGCGTCGATTATGCGAACGCAGGACTGCTAAAAAACCCTAGCTAGTGAACAGGTCTGAATTAGGCCCTGAGTCGGACGCTTTGCTGATATTTACACCTACAGATGGGTAAATTTACTAAAATGGGAGTTCTATTTAAGATGGGACATTGCCCATAGCAACCAATCAGATTCTACTTCTCATTTATCTAGCACCTTCTAGAAGATAATACCTGGAATCTGACTGGTTGCTATGGGCAACATCCCATCTCAAATAGAACTTCCATCTTAGTAAATTTACACCCCAGTGTTTTTCTGTCTGTGCATGCAACTTATTCGCAGGGGCGTTCTGGTCAGCGACTGGGAAGTAACGGGGGTGGCTAACAATATGCACAGAGATGTTGTACCTTATGGAAGTGTCACAGTCATGGAGCTAAATGTGGTTGTGTACACACAACTGCTCACATAGTATGCTATACTCAAAGACACTGCACCTGTCATATGTTTGGTGCAAGTTTTGATGGTGCGACCGATGGTACGTCTAATGATACACCAAGTCTTATTTCAGCATCTATGAATACAGGGAGTGGACATCTTAGTCCTTGCATATTTGGATGCACAGATGTACACTAGGCAAGGACTTGTAGTGACATTAACATAAAGCGCAAATTACACAGCTGCGGCCAAATCTGCATCTGACTCATGATCAGCCTCCAAGTCTTTTGCAATTTTTTCTTGCTTTGTTTGCACTGCTTCTATAAATGTACTTAGTTGCAAAATCAGGGGCGTATTAAGAGAGGAGGGGGCCCATGTGCAATCTCTGTCTAGCCCCCTCCTCGCTAGCAGGCAACAGTCATGACTGTGACTAGTACCACTTTCAGGTCGCAATGCCGGGTCCCACAGTGACAGGGTCTGAAATGACTGGTTGGTTTGGACCCCCACAAAACAAAGAAGCAATCAATCTCTCCTTGCTCAAACTGGCTCTACAGAGGCAAGGTGTCCACCTCATCATCATCCTCCGATTCCTCACCCCTTTCACTGTGTACATCCCCCTCCTCACAGAGTATTAATTCGTCCCCACTGGAATCCACCATCTCAGGTCCCTGTGTACTTTCTGGAGGCAATTGCTGGTGAATGTCTCCACGGAGGAATTGATTATAATTCATTTTGATGAACATCATCTTCTCCACGTTTTGTGGAAGTAACCTCGTACGCCGATCGCTGACAAGGTGACCGGCTGCACTAAACACTCTTTCGGAGTATACACTGGAGGGGGGGCAACTTAGGTAAAATAAAGCCAGTTTGTAATCTTCCACCATTCTTTCAATGGTGACAGATTCATATGCAGTGACAGTAGACGACATGTCAGTAATCGTTGGCAGGTCCTTCAGTCCGGACCAGATGTCAGTTTTCACTCCTGACTGCCCTGCATCACCGCCAGCGGGTGGTTTTGGAAATCTGATCCTTTTCCTGGCAGCTCCAGTGGCGGGAGAAAATAAAGGAGGAGCTGTAGGCGGGTAACGTTCCGCTTGACTTAACAAGTGTCTCACCAGCAGGTCTTTGAACATGTGCAGACTTGTGTCTGCCGGAAAGAGAGACACAACGTAGGCTTTAAACCTAGGATCGAGCACGGTGGCCAAAATGTAGTGCCCTGATTTCAACAGGTTGACTACCCGTGAATCCTGGTTAAGCGAATGAAGGGCTCCATCCACAAGTCCCACATGCCTAGCGGAATCGCTACATTTTAGCTCCTCCTTCAATCTCTCCAGCTGCTTCTGCAAAAGCCTGATGAGGGGATTGACCTGACTCAGGCTGGCAGTGTCTGAACTGACTTCACGTGTGGCAAGTTTAAAGGGTTGCAGAACCTTGGACAACGTTGAAATCATTCTCCACTGCGCTTGAGTCAGGTGCATTCCCCCTCCTTTGCCTATATCATAGTCAGATGTATAGGCTTGAATGGCCTTTTGCTGCTCCTCCATCCTCTGAAGCATATAGAGGGTTGAATTCCACCTCGTTACCAGCTCTTGCTTCAAATGATGGCGGGGCAGGTTCAGGAGTGTTTGCTGGTGCTCCAGTCTTCGGCACGCGGCCGCTGAATGCTGAAAGTGGCCCGCAATTCTTCGGGCCACCGACAGCATCTCTTGCACGCTCCTGTCGTTTTTTAAAAAAATTCTGCACCATCAAATTCAATGTATGTGCAAAACATGGGACGTGCTGGAATTTACCCACATGTTATGCACGCACAATATTGGTGGCGTTGTCCGATGTCACAAATACCCAGGAGAGTCCAATTGGGTTAAGCCATTCTGCAATGATGTTCCTCAGTTTCCATAAAAGGTTGTCAGCTGTGTGCCCCTTATAGAAAGCGGTGATACAAAGCGTAGCCTGCCTAGGAACGAGTTGGCGTTTGCAAGATGCTGCTACTGATGCCGCCGCTGCTGTTCTTGCTGCAGGAGGCAATACATCTACCCAGTGGGCTGTCACAGTCATATAGTCCTGAGTCTGCCCTGCTCCACTTGTCCACATGTCCGTGGTTAAGTGGACATTGGGTACAACTGCATTTTTTAGGACACTGGTGACTCTTTTTCTGACGTCTGTGTACATTCTCGGTATCACCTTCCTAGAGAAGTGGAACCTAGATGGTATTTGGTACCAGGGACACACTACCTCAATAAATTCTCTAAGTCCCTGTGAACTAACACCGGATACCGGACGTATGTCCAACACCAACACAGCTGTCAAGGCCTGAGTTATCCGCTTTGCAACAGGATGACTGTTGTGATATTTCATCTTTCTCGCAAAGGACTGTTGGACAGTCAATTGCTTACTGGAAGTAGTACAAGTGGTCTTCCAACTTCCCCTCTGGGATGATGATCGACTCCCAGCAGCAATAACAGCAGCGCCAGCAGCAGTAGACGTTACACTCAAGGATCCATCGGAGGAATCCCAGTCAGGAGAGGACTCGTCAGACTTGCCAGTGACATGGCCTGCAGGATTATTGGCTTTCCTGTCTAAGGAGGAAATTGACACTGAGGGAGTTGGTGGTGTGGTGTGCAGGAGCTTGGGTACAAGAGGAAGGGATTTAGTTGTCAGTGTACTGCTTCCGCTGTCACCCAAAGTTTTTGAACTTGTCAATGACTTCTGATGAATGCGCTCCAGGTGACGTATAAGGGAGGATGTTCCTAGGTGGTTAACGTCATTACCCCTACTTATTACAGCTTGACAAAGGCAACATACGGCTTGACACCTGTTGTCCGCATTTCTGTTGAAATAATTCCACACCGAAGAGGTGATTTTTTTTTTTTTTTTTTGTATTTTGACCAGGCATGTCAATGGCCTTATTCATCCCAGGTACAACAGGTGTCTCCCCGGGTGCCTGACTTAAACAAACCACCTCACCATCAGAATCCTCCTTGTCAATTTCCTCCTCAGCGCCAGCAACACCCATATCCCCATCCTGGTGTACTTCAACAGTGACATCTTCAATTTGACTATCAGGAACTGGACTGTGGGTGCTCCTTCCCGTCCAGTGTTGGGAAGGTCAGGCATCGCAACCGACACAATTGGACTCTCCTTGGGGATTTGTGATTTAGAAGAACGCACAGTTCTTTGCTGTGCTTTTGCATTCTTAACTCTTTTCAGTTTTCTAGCGGAAGGATCAGTGCTTCCATCCTCATGTGAAGCTGGACCACTAGCCATGAACGCAGGCCAGGGCCTCAGCCGTTCCTTGCCACTCTGTGTCGTAAACTGCACATTGGCAAGTTTACGCTTCTCCTCAGACGCTTTTAATTTAGATTTTTGGGTCATCATTTTACTGAACATTTGCTTTTTGGATTTTACACGTTCTCTACTATGACATTGGGCATCGGCCTTGGCAGACGACGTTGATGGCATTTCATCGTCTCTGCCATGGCTAGTGGCAGCAGCTTCAGCACTAGGTGGAAGTGGATCTTGATCTTTCCCTATTTTACCCTCCACATTTTTGTTCTCCATTTTTTAATGTGTGGAATTATATGCCAGTAATATTATTATATCAATAGCAATGGCCTATTGTACTTTACTACTATATATACTGCTCACAAAAATGCAGCACAGATATGGAATGGTTACTTGCAGTGACACAGAGCTGCAAGATACAGCAATGGCCTACTGTACTGTACAACTATATACTGTTGGTCACCAAAATGCTGCACTGTACTACTATATATACTGCTCACAAAAATGCAGCACATATATGGAATGGATACTTGCAGTGACACAGAGCTGCAAGATACAGCAATGGCCTACTGTACTGTACAACTATATACTGTTGGTCACCAAAATGCTGCACTGTACTACTATATATACTGCTCACAAAAATGCTGCACAGATATGGAATGGATACTTGCAGTGACACAGAGCTGCAAGATACAACAATGGCATACTGTACTGTACAACTATATACGGTTGGTCACCAAAATGCTGCACTGTACTACTATATATACCACTCACAAAAATGCAGCACAGATATGGAATCGATACTTGCAGTGACACAGAGCTGCAAGATACAGCAATAGCCTACTGTACTGTACAACTATATACTGTTGGTCACCAAAATGCTGCACTGTACTACTATATATACTGCTCACAAAAATGCAGCACAGATATGGAATGGATACTTGCAGTCACACAGAGCTGCAAGATACAGCAATGGCCTACGGTACTGTACAACTATATACTGTTGGTCACCAAAATGCAGCACACTGAGCACAGATATTTGCAGCACACTGAGCACAGATATGGAGCTTTTCAGGCAGAGAGCTTAGATATTTGCAGCACACTGAGCACAGATATTTGCAGCACACTTAGCACAGATATTTGCAGCACACAGAGCACAGATATGGAGCTTTTCAGGCAGAGAACGTAGCCACAATCTCTCCATTCAATCTCCAATGCACGAGTAAAAATGGCGGCGACGCGCGGCTCTTTATATAGAATACGAATCTTGCAAAAATCCAACAGTCGGATGATGATGTTCGTCCGTGTTCGGGTTAACCGAGCAAGGCGGAAAGATCAGAGGCTGACTCGGACCCGTATAAAATAGGTGCAGTTCGGGGGGGTTCGGATCTCGATGAACCGAACCCGCTCATCTCTATTTTATAGATACTTTATACAGTCAAAACTCTGGTGCAAATGTTAGTATGACAGGAAAGGCTCTGCCTCACCTGCCTCACCCCACCGCACGTCACTGGTGGGTGCGGAGGTGGCGCTGGGAGATGAGAACACTGTAACTGCTGGGCTGCAGCCTCTTGAGGGCCGACCGCGATAAGGACCTCACCGGAAAAACCAGAGGCGGTGGCATCTGCTTCTACATAAACAAAGTGTGGTGCTCCAACGTTACGATCCTTAGTAAATCAAGCAGCCTGAAATTGGAGACACTCATCATTAACTGCAACCCGTTCTACTTCCCCCGGGAATTTGCCTCAACAGTATTGGTGGGGGTGTATACCTCACCCCAAGCAAGCGCAAACGATGCCCTGCAACAGCTGGCCACCAAGATAACAGATACAGAACTCAAATATCCGGACTCGCTGTTATAGTACTGGGAGACTTCAACAACGCCAACCTGAGCCAGGAGCTACCTAAGTGCATACAGCAAGTCAAGTGCCATACCAGGGAGGGGTGAACCCTGGACCACTGCTATGTCTCCATCAAGACAGCTTACCAGTCCATCCCCTGCACAGCCCTATGCCTCTCCAACCACCGCATAGTCCATCTGCTCCCCACATACATCCAGAAGCTGAGGTCCGTCTAAAGCCAATGGTAAGGTCCGACAAAAGCTGAACAAGCGAAGCAAAGCTGAAGCTTCAGGCCTGTTTTGACTGCACAGATTGGAGGGTTTTTGAAACTTCTGCTACCGACCTGGATGATGTAGTGACATTCTACATCATCCTTTGCGAGGACACGTGTGTGCCAACAAAAACAGTCTGCACCTTCAATAACAACAGGCCTTGGTTCAACACCCAGCTCAGGAAGCTTCGTCGGGCCAAGGAGGAGACATACAGCAGCAAACAGGCCAGGAACTTCCTGACATGCAAAATCAGGCTGGCTAAAAACTGGTTCCCCAACAAGCTGACAAACAACCTTTAGGCCAACGACCCCGCGTCAGTAGTGGTATGCAAGCTATAACCAGCTACAAGAAAACACGAAAACCCACTATCAAGCACCAGGAACTGGCTGACGAGCTGAACAACGTTTACTGCAGATTTGAGAAGGAGCACCCCTGTCCCAGCCCTACCCCTGTCCCGGACGAAGCTGACCACCCTCTCCCCTACCCTGGTCTCCACTCCCAGGCACTGCGGGTGGATCATAAAGAGTTAGAAGGAATGTTCAGAAAGGTCAAACTTAGGAAATTCACAGGCCCGGACGTAGTATCGTCATCTGCCCTGAAGAACTGTGCTGTTCAGCTCGCCCCTATCTTCTCCAGGATCTTCAACACCTCACCGGAGACATGCAAGGCTCCCTCTTGCTTTAAATATTCAACAATCATCCCGGTAACTAGGAGTGCAGCTGCGATAGACCTTAATGACTACAGGCCGATTGCACTAGCATCTGTGGCAATGAAAGTGTTTGAACGGCTGGTGCTGAAACACCTGAAAGAAGCAACTAACACCCACCTAGACTCCTGGCAGTTCGCATACTGAATGAACAGGAGTGTCGAGGAAGCAGTTAATTTGGGGCTACATCCTACAGCACCTAGACCGACGGTACTCTTATGCGAGGGTCCTTTTGTTGGCTTCAGTTCGCATTCAATACAATCGTCCCCAGTATCCTGCATGCCAAACTCCTCTCCTTCTGGATTGTTGACTTCCTGACAGCAAGAAAACAGGTGATGAAATACGGGTCATACACGTCTATTGGGCGCACGATCAGCACGGGGGCCCCTCAAGGATGTATTCTCTCCCCTGCACGGACTGAACTTCGTCCGAGCAATCAATAAAAATTATAAAATTTGCAGACGACACCACCGTCATCGGCTTAATCAAGGACAAAGACGAATCTGCATACAGACACAAAATGGAACGGCTATCGCAGTGGTGCTGCATGAACAACCTTGACCTAAATCCCCTCAAAACAATTGAAATGGTGGTGGACTTCAGAAGGCTACCCAATGCCTTGCAACCACTCATAATAGCCAACAGCATGGTTTCGTGGGTCAACTCCTTCAAGTTCCTAGGATCAAAAATTTCCCGAGACCTCAAATGGGGACCCAACATAAGCGCTGTCGTAAAGAAGATCCAGCAGCGGATGTTCTTTCTGAGGCAACTCAGGAAATTCAACATCCCGCAGAAGCTACTGCTCATCTTCTACACAGCGATCGTAGAATCGGTCCTATATTCCTTGATCACAGTCTGGTATGGATCTGCCAATGAAAGTGACAGAAGGAGGCTGCAATTGGTGGTCGAGACAGCTGAAAAAATCGTTGAGGCTGACCTCCCTCCCATCCAGGAATTATACCAGTCAAGCGTCAAGAAACGAACGGAGAAAATCGTGGCAAATATGCAGCACCCAGGTCACAAACTGTTTAAACCGCTTCCATCAGGCAGATGCTACAGGTACATTCCCGCAACCAGATCCATTAAAAGCTTCTTCTCACTAGCTATATATAAAAAGTAAAGATGTGCGGTGGGCACTTTTCATGTTTTGGTTTTGGATCTAGATCCCCGCTCGTGTTTTGGATCTGGATTGGTTTTGCCAAAACCACCCTTTCATGTTTTGGTTTTGGATCTAGATGATTTTTGAAAAAAAACCATAAAAACAGCTAATTTTGGGGGTAATTTTGATCCTACAATATTAACCTCAATAACATTCATGTCCAATCATTTCCAGTCTATTCTGAACACCTCACACCTCACAATATTGTTTTTAGGCCAAAAGGTTGCACTGAGGTCACTGAAATACTAAGATAAGCGACACAAGTGGGCGGCACAAATACCTGGCCCATCTAGGAGTGGCACTGCAGTGTCAGACAGGATGACACTTATAAAAACTAGGCCCCAAACAGCACATATTGCAAAGAAATAAAAGAGGTGCACCGAGGTTGCTGGATGACTAAGCTAAGCGAAACAAGTGTGCAGCACAAACACCTGGCCCATCTAGGAGTGGCACTGCAGTGTCAGACAGGATGGCACTTTTAGAAACTAGGCCCCAAACAGCACATAATGCAATGAAGAAAAAGAGGTGCAAAGAGTGGCATGCAGTGGCTGAATGTCAAATTTTTTGGGCCACCAACAGCATCTCCTGCATGCCCCTGTCATTTTAAAAAAAAATCTGCACCACCAAATTAATTGTATGTGCAAAACATTGGACGTGCTGGAATTTGCCCAGATGTAATACACAAACAATATTGGTGGACTTATACGGCAGTACCCCTGGACTTATACGGCAGTACCCCTGGACTTATATGGCAACGCAACTGGACTGGACTTATACAGCAGTACCCCATAACTTATATGGCAGCACCCCTGTACTTAAATGGCAGCACCCCTGGACTTATACGGCAGCACCACTGAACTTATACGGCAACACAACTGGACTGGACTTATACGGCAGTACCGCTGAACTTATATGGCAGCACCACTAGACTGGACTTATACGGCAGTACCCCTGGACTTATACGGCAGCACCAATGTACTGGACTTATACGGCAGTACCTCTGGACTTATACGGCAGTACCTCTGGACTTATACGGCAGCACCACTGGACTTGTATGGCTGCACCACTGGACTGGACTTATACGGCAGTAACCCTGGACTCATGCATCAGTAACCCTGGGCAATATATACAGCAATACCCCTGGACTTATACAGAAGCACCACTGGACTTATACGGCAGCACCACTGGACTTATGGTAGCACAGGACACCACCACTGGACTGAAGCAGCACAAGACAGCACCACTGGACTGGACTTATACAGCAGCACTGGACTTATGGCAGCACAGGACACCACCACTGGACTGATGCAGCATAAGACAGCACCACTGGACTGGATTTATACAGCAGTACTGGACTTATGGCAGCACAGGACACCATCACTGTGATTGTACTGATGCAGCACAAGATACCACCACTGGAATGACGCTGCACAAGACAGCAGTGGAATGACGCAAAAGAGCAGGTCGCCACCCAACACGCCATGCCACTTTCCCACACGGACACTGAGGAGACATGTCCTCTCGCTACACTCTCCAGGACTGGAGTGAAAATGGTGGCTACGTGCGGCTCCTTATATGGAATCCAAGACCCACGAGAATCAGACAGCGGGGTGATGACATTTTGCCTTGTTCTGGTTTCTGAGTCTGGTGGGAAAACACCGGGAGGGGTGATTCGGTTCTCGGGGAACCAAACCCGCTCATCCCTAATAAAAAGTCTAACATGTATAATATATCTAATATGCCAAGTCTATCGTACAATTGCAATGTACAGTATGAACACATGCGTGTAATGTATGCTACATTTTTCCCCCTTCTTATGCTAGGTATTCCCCATTCATGTTGCTGCTTGGCGATGCAGTGTACCGCCAAATATTCCTAATGTTTGTGAGTACACTTGGCCAATAAAGCTGATTCTGATTCTGATTTTACCCCCACCTAATCAGTCCTAGTGTAGACCAGTTTAAAACCTGTCCTTATTGCCATCACTTTGTTAATTAGACACGTAACAATGATGCAACAATTGGACATGTTATTTACTTGTAAGTTTCGCTCCTTTCAGAAACCAGTACTGCTATTTGCAGAGGTGCTGTGCATAGCATTACATAGCAGAAATGTGTCTTCCTTGCAACAACTAAATGTAGTAATAAACAACTGCATTTCAATGTAAATATCCTTTCAAAGAATGGAAGAACACTCAAGACATTTTTTTGTTCTCTTTTGTACAAGTTTCTGCGTACTGTCTCCGGAAACATGGTGCCTGCCATGATCCGGAGACCAATTTGGCTACTGCGCATGCGCAGTGACCATTTTGGCGGCGATTTCCGCTGCGACCGCAGCACCCAGCGCTGGTCTCCGGTAAGGTAAGTATTAAAATGTGTGCAGTGTGGGGCCCCGGCTGGACCCAGGGGCCCGTGTGCACCGCACACATTGCACCCATTATAGAAACGCCAATGTGTACCAATTAATGTAGAAAAACAATAAAGACTTTGAGAAGAGAAAATTTGAGGTCTGAGATGAATTTCATATAGAAGACAGAATTACTGAACATTGCAATTTTTCCTTTTTGTCATTCCATTATATAAGGAACTAGTATTTTGGACTCATCCTTGATCACTAGCTGTTGTACAGGGTTTTTTTTTTCTACACCATCCCATCACAAATTAAATTAGAAATAATTAATACAGAAAGTTGTCTCAAAATACTGTAGATAATAATGTGTATTCCTTATGTCAATACATTAAGTCTAAGAACCAAGAAATTCAAATCAAATATATCCTAGAAAAAAATAACATCAAGGACCAAATGTAATAGAGTGAGAGTTTCAGAAAGTGAGAGATTTGGTAAGGTTTTTCAGTTTTTTTAAAGTGGCAATCATTTACACTGCAAAACCAGGTTGATCTTGCTGTGTAAATGATTGTACTAAATCATTTGCTGTGTAAATTATGTACCAAATTTACATACATAAGTAATAATTTAACAATAAAATTCCATTCATAGACGTGTGCTTCAGGACAAGATTCTTAAGTATTGAAGCAGAAAGGCTCTATGACATAGAACTCTGCTTCCTTGGTATAACAATATTAGAGATGAGCGGGTTCGGTTTCTCTGAAACCGAACCCGCACGAACTTCATGTTTTTTTCACGGGTCCGAGCAGACTCGGATCCTCCCGCCTTGCTCGGTTAACCCGAGCGCGCCCGAACGTCATCATGACGCTGTCGGATTCTCGCGAGACTCGGATTCTATATAAGGAGCCGCGCGTCGCCGCCATTTTCACACGTGCATTGAGATTGATAGGGAGAGGACGTGGCTGGCGTCCTCTCCATTAGAAATTAGATTAGAAGAGAGAGAGAGATTGTGCAGAGTCAGACAGAGTTTACCACAGTGACCAGTGCAGTTGTTGTTAGTTAACTTTTATTTATTTTAATATATCCGTTCTCTGCTATATCCGTTCTCTGCCTGAAAAAAAACGATACACAGCAGCAGCCAGTCACACAGTGTGACTCAGTCTGTGTGCACTCAGCTCAGCCCAGTGTGCTGCACATCAATGTATAAAAGGCAAACCTTATAATAATTGTGGGGGAGACTGGGGAGCACTGCAGGTTGTTATAGCAGGAGCCCCCAGGAGTACATAATATTATATTAATTTAAAATTAAACAGTGCACACTTTTGCTGCAGGAGTGCCACTGCCAGTGTGACTAGTGGTGACCAGTGCCTGACCACCAGTATAGTAGTATATTGTTGTATGTATTGTATACTATCTCTTTATCAACCAGTCTATATTAGCAGCAGACACAGTACAGTGCGGTAGTTCACGGCTGTGGCTACCTCTGTGTCGGCAGTCGGAACTCGGCAGGCAGTCCGTCCATCCATAATTGTATTACAATATATACCACCTAACCGTGGTATTTTTTTTTCTTTCTTTATACCGTCGTCATAGTGTCATACTAGTTGTTACGAGTATACTACTATCTCTTTATCAACCAGTGTACAGTGCGGTAGTTCACGGCTGTGGCTACCTCTGTGTCGGCAGTCGGCAGGCAGTCCGTCCATCCATAATTGTATTATTATTAAATATATACCACCTAACCGTGGTTTTTTTTTCATTCTTTATACCGTCATAGTGTCATACTAGTTGTTACGAGTATACTACTATCTCTTTATCAACCAGTGTACAGTGCGGTAGTTCACGGCTGTGGCTACCTCTGTGTCGGCAGTCGGCAGGCAGTCCGTCCATCCATAATTGTATTATTATTATAATATATACCACCTAACCGTGGTTTTTTTTTCATTCTTTATACCGTCATAGTGTCATACTAGTTGTTACGAGTATACTACTATCTCTTTATCAACCAGTGTACAGTGCGGTAGTTCACGGCTGTGGCTACCTCTGTGTCGGCAGTCGGCAGGCAGTCCGTCCATCCATAATTGTATTATTATTATAATATATACCACCTAACCGTGGTTTTTTTTTCATTCTTTATACCGTCGTCATAGTGTCATACTAGTTGTTACGAGTATACTACTATCTCTTTATCAACCAGTGTACAGTGCGGTAGTTCACGGCTGTGGCTACCTCTGTGTCGGCAGTCGGCAGGCAGTCCGTCCATCCATAATTGTATTATTATTATAATATATACCACCTAACCGTGGTTTTTTTTTCATTCTTTATACCGTCATAGTGTCATACTAGTTGTTACGAGTATACTACTATCTCTTTATCAACCAGTGTACAGTGCGGTAGTTCACGGCTGTGGCTACCTCTGTGTCGGCAGTCGGCAGGCAGTCCGTCCATCCATAATTGTATTATTATTATAATATATACCACCTAACCGTGGTTTTTTTTTCATTCTTTATACCGTCGTCATAGTGTCATACTAGTTGTTACGAGTATACTACTATCTCTTTATCAACCAGTGTACAGTGCGGTAGTTCACGGCTGTGGCTACCTCTGTGTCGGCAGTCGGCAGGCAGTCCGTCCATCCATAATTGTATTATTATTATAATATATACCACCTAACCGTGGTTTTTTTTCCATTCTTTATACCGTCGTCATAGTGTCATACTAGTTGTTACGAGTATACTACTATCTCTTTATCAACCAGTGTACAGTGCGGTAGTTCACGGCTGTGGCTACCTCTGTGCCGGCAGTCGGCAGGCAGTCCGTCCATCCATAATTGTATTATTATTATAATATATACCACCTAACCGTGGTTTTTTTTCCATTCTTTATACCGTCGTCATAGTGTCATACTAGTTGTTACGAGTATACTACTATCTCTTTATCAACCAGTGTACAGTGCGGTAGTTCACGGCTGTGGCTACCTCTGTGTCGGCAGTCGGCAGGCAGTCCGTCCATCCATAATTGTATTATTATTATAATATATACCACCTAACCGTGGTTTTTTTTCCATTCTTTATACCGTCGTCATAGTGTCATACTAGTTGTTACGAGTATACTACTATCTCTTTATCAACCAGTGTACAGTGCGGTAGTTCACGGCTGTGGCTACCTCTGTGTCGGCAGTCGGCAGGCAGTCCGTCCATCCATAATTGTATTATTATTATAATATATACCACCTAACCGTGGTTTTTTTTTCCATTCTTTATACCGTCGTCATAGTGTCATACTAGTTGTTACGAGTATACTACTATCTCTTTATCAACCAGTGTACAGTGCGGTAGTTCACGGCTGTGGCTACCTCTGTGTCGGCAGTCGGCAGGCAGTCCGTCCATCCATAATTGTATTATTATTATAATATATACCACCTAACCGTGGTTTTTTTCCCATTCTTTATACCGTCGTCATAGTGTCATACTAGTTGTTACGAGTATACTACTATCTCTTTATCAACCAGTGTACAGTGCGGTAGTTCACGGCTGTGGCTACCTCTGTGTCGGCAGTCGGCAGGCAGTCCGTCCATCCATAATTGTATTATTATTATAATATATACCACCTAACCGTGGTTTTTTTTCCATTCTTTATACCGTCGTCATAGTGTCATACTAGTTGTTACGAGTATACTACTATCTCTTTATCAACCAGTGTACAGTGCGGTAGTTCACGGCTGTGGCTACCTCTGTGTCGGCAGTCGGCAGGCAGTCCGTCCATCCATAATTGTATTATTATTATAATATATACCACCTAACCGTGGTTTTTTTATACCACCTAACCGTGGCAGTCCGTCCATAATTGTATACTAGTATCCAATCCATCCATCTCCATTGTTTACCTGAGGTGCCTTTTAGTTCTGCCTATAAAATATGGAGAACAAAAAAGTTGAGGTTCCAAAATTAGGGAAAGATCAAGATCCACTTCCACCTCGTGCTGAAGCTGCTGCCACTAGTCATGGCCGAGACGATGAAATGCCAGCAACGTCGTCTGCCAAGGCCGATGCCCAATGTCATAGTACAGAGCATGTCAAATCCAAAACACCAAATATCAGAAAAAAAAGGACTCCAAAACCTAAAATAAAATTGTCGGAGGAGAAGCGTAAACTTGCCAATATGCCATTTACCACACGGAGTGGCAAGGAATGGCTGAGGCCCTGGCCTATGTTCATGGCTAGTGGTTCAGCTTCACATGAGGATGGAAGCACTCAGCCTCTCGCTAGAAAACTGAAAAGACTCAAGCTGGCAAAAGCACCGCAAAGAACTGTGCGTTCTTTGAAATCCCAAATCCACAAGGAGAGTCCAATTGTGTCGTTTGCGATGCCTGACCTTCCCAACACTGGACGTGAAGAGCATGCGCCTTCCACCATTTGCACGCCCCCTGCAAGTGCTGGAAGGAGCACCCGCAGTCCAGTTCCTGATAGTCAGATTGAAGATGTCAGTGTTGAAGTACACCAGGATGAGGAGGATATGGGTGTTGCTGGCGCTGGGGAGGAAATTGACCAGGAGGATTCTGATGGTGAGGTGGTTTGTTTAAGTCAGGCACCCGGGGAGACACCTGTTGTCCGTGGGAGGAATATGGCCGTTGACATGCCAGGTGAAAATACCAAAAAAATCAGCTCTTCGGTGTGGAGGTATTTCACCAGAAATGCGGACAACAGGTGTCAAGCCGTGTGTTCCCTTTGTCAAGCTGTAATAAGTAGGGGTAAGGACGTTAACCACCTCGGAACATCCTCCCTTATACGTCACCTGCAGCGCATTCATAATAAGTCAGTGACAAGTTCAAAAACTTTGGGTGACAGCGGAAGCAGTCCACTGACCAGTAAATCCCTTCCTCTTGTAACCAAGCTCACGCAAACCACCCCACCAACTCCCTCAGTGTCAATTTCCTCCTTCCCCAGGAATGCCAATAGTCCTGCAGGCCATGTCACTGGCAAGTCTGACGAGTCCTCTCCTGCCTGGGATTCCTCCGATGCATCCTTGCGTGTAACGCCTACTGCTGCTGGCGCTGCTGTTGTTGCCGCTGGGAGTCGATGGTCATCCCAGAGGGGAAGTCGTAAGCCCACTTGTACTACTTCCAGTAAGCAATTGACTGTTCAACAGTCCTTTGCGAGGAAGATGAAATATCACAGCAGTCATCCTACTGCAAAGCGGATAACTGAGGCCTTGGCATCCTGGGTGGTGAGAAACGTGGTTCCGGTATCCATCATTACTGCAGAGCCAACTAGAGACTTGTTGGAGGTACTGTGTCCCCGGTACCAAATACCATCTAGGTTCCATTTCTCTAGGCAGGCGATACCGAAAATGTACACAGACCTCAGAAAAAGAGTCACCAGTGTCCTAAAAAATGCAGCTGTACCCAATGTCCACTTAACCACGGACATGTGGACAAGTGGAGCAGGGCAGGGTCAGGACTATATGACTGTGACAGCCCACTGGGTAGATGTATGGACTCCCGCCGCAAGAACAGCAGCGGCGGCACCAGTAGCAGCATCTCGCAAACGCCAACTCTTTCCTAGGCAGGCTACGCTTTGTATCACCGCTTTCCAGAATACGCACACAGCTGAAAACCTCTTACGGCAACTGAGGAAGATCATCGCGGAATGGCTTACCCCAATTGGACTCTCCTGTGGATTTGTGGCATCGGACAACGCCAGCAATATTGTGTGTGCATTAAATCTGGGCCAATTCCAGCACGTCCCATGTTTTGCACATACCTTGAATTTGGTGGTGCAGAATTTTTTAAAAAACGACAGGGGCGTGCAAGAGATGCTGTCGGTGGCCAGAAGAATTGCGGGACACTTTCGGCGTACAGGCACCACATACAGAAAACTGGAGCACCACCAAAAACTACTGAACCTGCCCTGCCATCATCTGAAGCAAGAAGTGGTAACGAGGTGGAATTCAACCCTCTATATGCTTCAGAGGTTGGAGGAGCAGCAAAAGGTCATTCAAGCCTATACAATTGAGCACGATATAGTAGGTGGAATGCACCTGTCTCAAGTGCAGTGGAGAATGATTTCAACGTTGTGCAAGGTTCTGATGCCCTTTGAACTTGCCACACGTGAAGTCAGTTCAGACACTGCCAGCCTGAGTTAGGTCATTCCCCTCATCAGGCTTTTGCAGAAGAAGCTGGAGGCATTGAAGAAGGAGCTAACACGGAGCGATTCCGCTAGGCATGTGGGACTTGTGGATGCAGCCCTTAATTCGCTTAACAAGGATTCACGGGTGGTCAATCTGTTGAAATCAGAGCACTACATTTTGGCCACCGTGCTCGATCCTAGATTTAAAGCCTACCTTGGATCTCTCTTTCCGGCAGACACAGGTCTGCTGGGGTTGAAAGACCTGCTGGTGACAAAATTGTCAAGTCAAGCGGAACGCGACCTGTCAACATCTCCTCCTTCACATTCTCCCGCAACTGGGGGTGCGAGGAAAAGGCTCAGAATTCCGAGCCCACCCGCTGGCGGTGATGCAGGGCAGTCTGGAGCGACTGCTGATGCTGACATCTGGTCCGGACTGAAGGACCTGACAACGATTACGGACATGTCGTCTACTGTCACTGCATATGATTCTCTCAACATTGATAGAATGGTGGAGGATTATATGAGTGACCGCATCCAAGTAGGCACGTCACACAGTCCGTACTTATACTGGCAGGAAAAAGAGGCAATTTGGAGGCCCTTGCACAAACTGGCTTTATTCTACCTAAGTTGCCCTCCCACAAGTGTGTACTCCGAAAGAGTGTTTAGTGCCGCCGCTCACCTTGTCAGCAATCGGCGTACGAGGTTACATCCAGAAAATGTGGAGAAGATGATGTTCATTAAAATGAATTATAATCAATTCCTCCGCGGAGACATTGACCAGCAGCAATTGCCTCCACAAAGTACACAGGGAGCTGAGATGGTGGATTCCAGTGGGGACGAATTGATAATCTGTGAGGAGGGGGATGTACACGGTGATATATCGGAGGGTGAAGATGAGGTGGACATCTTGCCTCTGTAGAGCCAGTTTGTGCAAGGAGAGATTAATTGCTTCTTTTTTGGGGGGGGTCCAAACCAACCCGTCATATCAGTCACAGTCGTGTGGCAGACCCTGTCACTGAAATGATGGGTTGGTTAAAGTGTGCATGTCCTGTTTTGTTTATACAACATAAGGGTGGGTGGGAGGGCCCAAGGATAATTCCATCTTGCACCTCTTTTTTCTTTTCTTTTTCTTTGCATCATGTGCTGATTGGGGAGGGTTTTTTGGAAGGGACATCCTGCGTGACACTGCAGTGCCACTCCTAGATGGGCCCGGTGTTTGTGTCGGCCACTAGGGTCGCTAATCTTACTCACACAGCTACCTCATTGCGCCTCTTTTTTTCTTTGCGTCATGTGCTGTTTGGGGAGGGTTTTTTGGAAGGGACATCCTGCGTGACACTGCAGTGCCACTCCTAGATGTGCCCGGTGTTTGTGTCGGCCACTAGGGTCGCTAATCTTACTCACACAGTCAGCTACCTCATTGCGCCTCTTTTTTTCTTTGCGTCATGTGCTGTTTGGGGAGGGTTTTTTGGAAGGGCCATCCTGCGTGACACTGCAGTGCCACTCCTAGATGGGCCCGGTGTTTGTGTCGGCCACTAGGGTCGCTTATCTTTCTCACACAGTCAGCTACCTCATTGCGCCTCTTTTTTTCTTTGCGTCATGTGCTGTTTGGGGAGGGTTTTTTGGAAGGGCCATCCTGCGTGACACTGCAGTGCCACTCCTAGATGGGCCCGGTGTTTGTGTCGGCCACTAGGGTCGCTAATCTTACTCACACAGCTACCTCATTGCGCCTCTTTTTTTCTTTGCGTCATGTGCTGTTTGGGGAGGGTTTTTTGGAAGGGACATCCTGCGTGACACTGCAGTGCCACTCCTAGATGGGCCCGGTGTTTGTGTCGGCCACTAGGGTCGCTTATCTTACTCACACAGCGACCTCGGTGCAAATTTTAGGACTAAAAATAATATTGTGAGGTGTGATGTGTTCAGAATAGGCTGAAAATGAGTGTAAATTATGTTTTTTGAGGTTAATAATACTTTGGGATCAAAATTACCCCCAAATTCTATGATTTAAGCTGTTTTTTAGGGTTTTTTGAAAAAAACACCCGAATCCAAAACACACCCGAATCCGACAAAAATAATTCGGTGAGGTTTTGCCAAAACGCGTTCGAACCCAAAACACGGCCGCGGAACCGAACCCAAAACCAAAACACAAAACCCGAAAAATTTCAGGCGCTCATCTCTAAACAATATGTTGTTGACACATAACAAATAGACTTCCATCCATTTCTATAGCTGGGTACACACCTATACAATCGCCAGCCTGTTCTCCCAGTATCGGTTGAATGGCCAATGACATAGGCAAATGCAGAGGGTGTTTTCGATAGTTTAGAAATCCCCCTCTTCTTGGCAATTGGATTAAATTATGACAATAGCAATGGTACGTAAAATTATTACTAGAGCTGCGCCCACACTGGGCCGTAACTACTAGCGGTGTGCTAGTGGTGCCTGGCACACAGTGCACATGCACTGTGCATGCAGAGCCGCTGTTAGCACCTGTACGGCCATGCCACCACTGCCGCCACACCAGCCTGGCTACATCGAACACTGTCAGCCGGGCAGCACTGCAGGGTAATGGTCTGCCACTCTCAAGTCCTTACATACCCTTCTGTGGCCGGATGTGTGTAAAAGGGCCGTAGCCATGAATGCAAGTAACATGCACACTCCACCCCCCAGTCACACAGAAACACCCCCAGCTCATAATGTGTAAAAGGGGCTCTACCTGCACAATGTGTAAAGGGGGCTCTACCTGGCACAATGTTTAAAAGGCAGCTCTATCTGGCCTTGTAAAAGGGGTCTACCTGGTGCAATGTGTAAAAGGGGACTCTACCTGGCGTAATGTGTAAAAAGGGAACTCTACTTGGTGTAATGTGTAAAAGGGGACTTTGGTAGTCATTCCGAGCTGTTCGCTCGCTAGCTGCTTTTAGCAGCATTGCAAACGCTAGGCCGCCGCCCTCTGGGAGTGTATCTTAGCTTAGCAGAATAGCAAACGAAAGATTAGCAGAACTGCTACTAAATAATTTGCTGCAGTTTCTGAGTAGCTCCAGATCTACTCCTAGACTGCGATCACCTCAGTCCATTTAGTTCCTGGTTTGACGTCATAAACACGCCCTGCGCTCGGCCAGCCACTCCTGCGTTTTTACATGGCACGCCTGCGTTTTTTAGCACACTCCCTGAAAACGGACAGTTTCCGCCCAGAAATACCCACTTCCTGTCAATCATACTATGATCGCTTGAGCGATGAAAAAACGTCGCTCGAGCTTGTGTAAATCTACATCGTTTTGTGTGAAAGTACATAGCGCTGCATTTTTGCAATTTTTTCACTTGATCGCTGCACTGCGAAAATCGGCAGCGAGCGAACAACTCGGAATGACCACCTCTATGTGGAATAATGTGTGACAGGGGCTCTACCCCTTGCCTGTCATACAGTGACAAGCACGGAAGCCAGCACTGCAGCAGCAGAGAGGACAGGGCGGTGCAGCACAGGGATGCAGGGCAGGGAGAGCGCCTCATAAGCCATGCGCCTACCTGCTTTGCATCCTTTTGCTGAGCGGGTAGCGCTGTTCTTGTGTGGAGTATTAACTCTTTTCTAAAAAGACTCAGTTTGTGATATAGACTGTCCAGCACACCTGTGTGGCAGATAATCAGACTACTGAAGCGCACTGTGTGTTTTTACTTTATATATATATATATATATATATATATATATATATATATATAGTGAGCGTTGGTGGGCAGCACTCACTCACTGAAACAGGTAAAGTACTGGTGCCTTCCTAGATTCTCCAAGCAAGGGGTCCTAAATACAAGATTGCTGCGGTGGCTATTGAATCAACGATCCGAAGCTCTTTGTGCCTCATCATCAGGATCATTTTTATACAATCTTGTGTGTGTGTGTGTGTGTGTGTATGTGTATGTATATTATATATATATATATATATATATATATATATATATTATAAGGGCACGGTTGTGCCCTTATATTAAGGCTGAATCGAACAAACGGAATTCTCCCATAGGGAACTTCTGAGATGGGGGCATGGTGTTTGAGGGGCTACACCTCAAAACTGATTGGACGTACTGAGCTGAAATTTGGCAGGGGAGCGTAGAATCGTCACCTGCTGCTGCATGCCAAATTTCAGGGCAAAATAATAAAAAATGAGGAATTGGGAGTAACCTAAAGTTCCAACTGTCAGTTTTTTTTCTGCCACTCCCTCAGTGGCTTTTTGACATGGTTTTCCTATAGAGTGAATGAGGAGATTTTTGGGAAGGCATAACTCAGGATAGAGGACGAATTAAGACTTGGGGTTTGTTTTATTAGATAGAGTATGTCCCAGTGTAGTGCCTTTTGGGGTTGTGGTTTTTGAGAAAGTTATAGGTTTTTTTTAATTAAGTAAAATATGCCCCATTATAAAGATAGGGCTTTTCAATTTGTTGCGGCTGCGCAGTGGCCGCCAGCAGGGGGTGTACAAACAGTAGCTTCAAATGGGTGTACAAATATGGCTGACATCTGCACAGAAGCGGACATCGGATCTGCGATCCTCCTCGCAGCCAGAACACTCTGCCGGTCCCCTCCTTAAATTGACGCTTGGCCAGCAATAAGGTATCCGGGGGGAGGGGGGAAAGGGGCAGTAAGTGAGCGGCGCGGGTGGCTCATTTATACACCGGGCGCCCTGTGCGGCGGTGTAATATTGCCCCCCGCCCCCGCCGCCGCGTGTGCTGACCTGGGAGGGGAATGCTGGCACAGGAGTGCAGACTACCTCTCTGGCTAATGGGTGATGAGAGGTATCTGCAGTGCATGAGCGGCTCCCCGGCCCTGCTGCTAGTACGGTGTGAGTGCGGCCAGGCAGAGGTGTCTGTGTGGAATCGCCAGCGAGTCACCCAGCGACCCGTCAGAGCAGCGGAGGAGGGATGCGGCGTCATACACCCAGCAGCAGCATCTCCGTCCTCACAGCCGCTGCCCGGACACCGCACACACAGCTGCTGCCCGCTCCTTGCTGCTGGACACTATTGGGGAGGGCCTGGCATGTGCCAGCGGCGGCTGCCCGGGGATATATACTGTGCACCGGTCCCTGGGCTGGGAGTCTCTGTGCTGCACTTGCACAGTGTGAGGAGGACACAGAGGGGAGGGGGTTTTATATCCACACACACAGGAGACACGCTGAACCGCACCATCAGGAGGATCCCACCACCACAGTCCAGAGAAGCCTGTGTGTGTGTGTGTCCGTGTCCCCTCCCCCTTCACCTCCCCCTTCATCTCCTCCCCCCCCCTCCTCTCCCCCTCCCTGCTGTTTGTCCGGCCTCCCTCCCCTCCCCTCCCCTGCTGTGTGTCCGGCCACCCCCCCCCCCGCCCGCCCCTGCTGTGTGTCCGCCCCCCCCCCCCCCCGCCCCTGCTGTGTGTCCGGCCACCCCCCCCCTCCTCCCCTGCTGTGTGTCCGGTCACCCTCCCCTCCCCTGCTGTGTGTCCGGCCACCCCCCCCCCCCCCGCCCCTGCTGTGTGTCCGGCCACCCCCCACTTCTCCCCTGCTGTGTGTCCGGCCACCCCCCCTCCTCCCGCTGTGTCCGGCCACCCCCTACCACCTTCCCTCCCTGCCGTGTGTCCGGTCACCCTCCCCTCCCTGCCGTGTGTCCGGTCACCCTCCCCTCCCTGCCGTGTGTCCGGTCGCCCTCCCC